>NC_090794.1:12207500-12375000 GCF_040054535.1 Antennarius striatus | reverse complement strand
AACTCAAAGAGCACAGTGATGTGTGGGTACATGCACCTTTACTGTGCATAAACACTACTAACAATACTCTTCCTTAAAATTTAGTGTCAGCAAAAAGTTAAAACAAGCCTGTGGGCTTAACAGTCACTGTGATCGAGGAGGCACAACAGCAAACAAAGAAGACAAGAAGAGGGAGGGTTTTCAGTGAGGAAGACGGTGTAAGAAATAGATTGTCCAAATACGACATTCTTTGTTAGCAAATATTACAATTACACTGAGACGGGGTTGAGAATTGAGTCGCATCTCATGCATCTACTCAACAGCAGGTTCATATCAAAGTACAACATCGGTAGCATTGTTCATGTGTGGGTTATTTATGGCTCTGTAGCGGCTGCAGAGAAAGGATGTTATCAGTGGCGGGAAAGTCTGAGCAAACAGTTCAAGGTGTGTGTGTGTGTGTGTGTGTGTGTGTGTGTATGTGTGTGTGTGTGTGTGTGTGTGTGTGTGTGTGCGTGTGCAATAAAGTTACTGAGAGCAGCAGACGGCAGGTTCTGAGACACCTGTCCCCGAAAGATAAGAGCAACAGATACCAGACGCTGGAGGGCATGTTCCAGATCAATCTGTCTATCTATCTATCTATCTATCTATCTATCTATCTATCTATCTATCTATCTATCTATCTATCTATCTATCTATCTATCTATCTATCTATCTATCTATCTATCTATCTATCTATCTATCTATCTATCTATCTATCTATCTATCTATCTATCTATCTATCTATCTATCTATCTATCTATCTATCTATCTATCAGCAGCTAATACAACGGATAATTTGACAAATGTTGCCTCATGACAGTTTACAGTAAATGTTCTGTCAAGCGTGACGATGGATGAGCCGGGGTGCGCAGAGTTTCTGAGATGCTTTGTTTCTGGGACAACAGAAGTTTTCATGAGTCATTTAGTTTTTGGTCATTTCAAACATTGCTAACATGAAACATCTTTTGGGTTTGAGTCCTTTCTTTGTGGAGTTTGTCTGTTCTCCCCGTGTCTGCGTGGGTTCTCTCTGGGTTCTTTGGCCTCCTCCCACCTCCAAAATACATTGATTCTTAGGTGAACTTATTGGTTATAAAATGACCACAGGTGTGAGTTTGTTCGTGAATATTTGTCTTTCATGCCGCTCCACTGTTAGTTGGCGTCACATCCGGAGTGTAACCCGCCTCCAGCAACCCCTGTGACCTGCAAAGCGGCAGACGCGACTATAGATGAGACGATTAGGGCCGTGTATGGATGGATTATAGTGACATCCATGTTCCTGCTTTTTGACAGTGATGAACTTTTAAATAGAGGCTAGAGAAAAATCAAAACGCTTTTTTTTTAATATCATGACTGCTTGGTTGATTTAAATTTCATGACAGTGCTGCAAATTTAAAACACAAATTAAAAAATTTGTACACATTTCTGTGAAGATCTATCAGTGTGCAGATAGATTAATGATCATTTGATTAGCTATTCATTATCTACATGTGATCAATAACGAAAGCTACAAACACACATTTCAGTTCAGATGAGTTTATTCGTGATTGAAACCAATAATAGGCTCTTGTGTTGAACTAGGACTGTTATCTACACCTGAGAAATTAGTGTGTAAACAGGCAGCAGCCCACCCCACCCTGACACACACACATACACACACACACACACACACACACACACACACACACACAGACACACGCACAAACCCACAGTGTAGATATCTGGATACAACATTTGAACACTGTGACCGAAGGTGTCTTAGTTCATCAGCAACATAACTGGGGGTTTAGGTGTGAATGTGGTGTTTGTACATGTGTGTGTGTGTGTGTGTGTGTGTGTGTGTGTGTGTGTGTGTGTGTGTGTGTGTGTGTGTGTGTGTGTGTGTGTGTGTGTGTGTGTGTGTGTGTGTGTGTGTGTGTGTAAGGAGGGCTGGGGGGGAGGGGGGGTCAGGATGGTAGCAGCACAGCCGTGCAGAGAGATAAGAAGCTGTGGGATTGTCAAGTTTGAGAGGAGGAAAAAAGAAAACAGATGGATAGTGTGTGTGTGTGTGTGTGTGTGTGTGTGTGTGTGTGTGTGTGCGTGCGTGCGTGCGTGTGTGTGTGTGTGTGTGTGTGTGAGAGAGAGAGAGGGAGAAAGTGAGAGGGCTCTAGTGTATTAACAACAAATTCACTGCAGTCATGCCGATCCTGCATTGTTCACTGGAAGCACTTCAATGAAGGAAGACAGTTCAAGAGTTGTTTCTGTTTATTGAAATTCTTGTTTGTAACATGTCTGAGAAAAAGTTCAAATTAATTTAACAATAAAATCAGTTAACCTCTGTAAAACATGGGAGATATGTACATACAATTTTGAGAGGAAACATAGGAATACTTTTTGAGTAAAGACAAGTAATAAAAACACAACCAGCGAAAGAGCATAAATATAAAAAAGACAGCTCTTCGGAATTTTGTTGCTGTGTGTGGAAAGTTTCAAACAAACAGAAGCCATTCCTGTTGGCAGAGATGATGAATCCGTCCTCATTCTCTGGATGTGCTCTGCTCTATTCATTTACACACATGTGATTCACCTCAGATAAATTTCATTACTTTTATAAACAGAAAAACATTTTTTATGGTCAACTTGAAGCTCATAAGTTCACAGACTTACATCAGTGACATGTTTCTTACGTACTTGCATGCATATAAGTTCAAATGGTTTCTACTAAGAATTCATGCCACTTTTTTACAGATGTTTAAACTTCTTTAACCTGCAGAACATGAGTTAATAATGTACACTGCCATGTTTAGCCCTTATCCACTCACCACGTACCATCTGCTGGGTGCAGCTCTACCTTTCTTTTTATCAAAGAAGCCGTTAGCAGGGGATTCCCGATTCCTCTCAGTCTTATTCCCATAACTTGGTCATGAGAAGTCCAGGAAGAGAGCAGGAAAAACTGCAGTAGAAAATTCAGTGTTGAATGATATTCCTCAAAGAACAGTGGGTAATAGGGAGAAAGGCCAGAGCACAACTGGGCTTCTCATGGCACTGATACCCAAATAAGAAGCAAGGATTGTTGTCCAAGTAGCGCATGCGTGTTCACGTGTTTGCTACAAATAAACGCACACATATTCATGTCAGGAGGCTCCTGCACATCTTATCCTGACCACACACATTCAGATGATCACAGCTGTCTTTATGTACATGTAAGGTGATGCTGTGGGTCAAAAAGGTGAGAAACCACTTCAGTACTATCAAACACGTTCCCTCATTGCAGACGTTCACATATTCTCACCACGTACCCGCAGCACAGCTCAGCTGAGGTAAGCAAATCATCTCTGTGTTGTTAAAGGAAGCTTTTTATGAATCCTTATGCAGTCGTACAAACCCCAAACACACACAGACACACGCACACACACACACATACGGTACCTGTCTTTTCTGGTTTTCCCAAACAAAAGGTTGACTTCACCACAGATGGACGTCCATGGTGCTGCACAGTGGACATTGATAAGAGAGTGTGTGAGGAAAAGAGAAGCAGGGGTTATGCAAAAACTGTCACACGATGTAAACACGTCACATAGTGGATGGGTCAAAAATGAGAAATGACACTTTTTCTCAAAGGTTCAAGAGGGATTAAGCAGGTGACGCCACACAGAAACCCCTTTGCATAGGAGTCAATCTGTAACCACCTCCCGCTTCGTTACATCGTTCATCAAAAAGTAACAAAAACATTTGTTTTGTTTTTTCCAAGGTGCTGCAAAACCATTCCACCACACTTCCACCCTTGCTTGTTCTCCAATAAAAACCCGGAGAGCAGTTTGCATTCTGATCAAAACGATCCTTCAGTGGAGAAGATTTCCATGAATGTGTCCTTGTGAAAGAGAAACAAATAGTAAACATGGATGTAGCAGGACACGCGGCCATTTTGGATGAAATTATACAACAATCAACAACATCTCTTTCATTGTAGTATGGTGTGTTCATCCTTTTGCTTTATTGTGCTGTTATTTTGTAGAATTTTAACACATTAATTTATGATTACATTGAGTGAAGCTCACGCAGGGGTACTAAGATGCTGCAGCGCAAAGAAAGCATGAAGTAGCTCGTGCTGACAGTCAGTTCATGTGGTGCTGATCATCTTGTGTTTCTGCATTTCCAGTCAAGCAAAAGTTCTGAGAAGATAAATAAATGTACAGACATGCAGAGAACATGTGTACAAGACGAAGACTGTCAAACATGAGATTGTGTCTTGTGTTTTGAAAGTAGAACGAAAGATCATGTGCAAAAACCATTAATATGTGAATCATTATTGTAATTACTTATCCTGTATACTAGAATATGCAGGATATTATCAGTGTGTGTATGTGTGTGTGTGTGTGTGTGTGTGTGTGTGTGTGTGTGTGTGTGTGTGTGTATGAATTTCTACATTTCCAGAAGGAGAAATAACAGAACAAATTCAACTTCAATGCACACACACACACATGTAACTGTCTGTGTGCCGTCACATCACCAATAGTGAAGGAGCATTTGTTTTTCATCATATAAGAAGAGTACATATCAGATACATGCGTTAAATGCAGTCGACACCCTCACGCACACACTTGTGCGTGCTCAAACATACACAAACAGTATGTCATAAACAAAGGGTCATGTGGGAGGAAGTGTGAAGGAGGGAAAGTACCTCAACACAACAACAACAGCAGAGGTGCAGCGAGTACCAGCTGCTGAGTGCGAGGGATCACCTCTGTACCTGAACAACAACGCCTCCGCTCTCACACGGGGGCTGCACAAACCCAGTGGCAGCCAGATGTTAGCTGGCGTGAACGTGTGTGTTGATTGTTGACTGACCGAGCATGAAGGGTTAAGATGTATGTTTTAATTTCAGTTGAAGAAGTTGAAGAACCTGCAAAGTATTTTCAAATGTAGCCAGCTTGGTGGTGTTATTACAGAAGTATTTGGAGCTATGGTCTGCTAAAAGTCTCATTCCTCTGTCTTATGTACATTTCATAACATCAATCAGGAGTGTATGAATATATGCTAGATTACCAGGAATACAGTGCCTTTGAACTGCATACACATCTTATTACAATGGTACCCCTCAGGAGGTGGGATCAGCAGCAGGTTAACAGTTAGTTAACTCATCTTTATTTACAGTAAACAAACAAACGACAGTGTGTGATTTTTAGATAGCATACCAGCATTCCACACGCTGAGGTGCCCTGACCTGTGACACAGCAGCATCTGGTGATCCACATCTCTGCTTGGAGGATGAGGACCTCGTTCTGTCTCCTGCTTTCATTTTCACTTGAGTTTCAATTAATATTCCAGCTGTGGGTCTTACACAAAGCAGAACATTGTATTGTGACAATATGTTCAGAAATGGCTTGATGAACATGGGATTTGTTGGAATAATGTGTGTTGAGTCACAACTTACAGGACTTTAAGCATCTGCTGCTAACATGTTGCGACCCCTGAAGGGAAAAGCTGAAAGGAGAAGAACAAGATGGAGACCTGCACAGTATTAGCATGAATTTTGATGTCACACTGATCAGTGCACATTGTCATTACCTGCACTGGTTTGTTGTGCTGCTGAAACACTGGTGTTAAGCATAGTAAAGTGATTATTATCACTATACACTATAGACTCCTTTTATCGATGACTGCAATAAGCTGCATCCTGCAAAGACTCTTTAGTTCCTCTTGCTTTCTTGCCGACAATACTCATGCCCTACTCTTACCCAACACTTTTTGTGCTGCTGCATATCGAGGCTTCGACCTTTATCATTTTAATTTCTGAGAAAAGAGGCCCCATTCTTTTGTGGGTATGATAGGAGCAGAAAGCCATGCCCAGCTCCACCCATCCTGACACAAACCACACACACACACGCACGCACGCACGCACGCACGCACACACACACACACTGTCTAGTAAATGTCTATGCTGACCACAATTGGCTCCAATCAAACCTATCTACAGCACAAACTACTGACACGCCTGGAAGGCCCGTGTTGGTCAAGTCCTGCAGTCATGAAAGACGGTAGCGGTGCTATTTTGAATGTAATGATGTCATGATGGAAGAAAGGTTTAGATTGTTATGCTATGTATCATCATCATCATCATCTAGACATCCATCAGTGTGAAGTAGACATAAGTGAAAGCTAAGTGAAAGTGAACTGGCTCAGGGGAACTCCCAGCTACATAGTCACCCTCACACCCTCACACACTCACATGAAAGAAAGACACATCTGTCGCCGACCCAATAAACATTACCTTAGATCACTTGATTATTCCTTACGCTGGAGATAACCTGGCGCCATATACTTTTATCACAGAGGTTGGTATTCTACTTTCTTGTAAATTTAAGATCTCATAGCGGGCAATATAAAGTTATCACTCACAACACCCACGCTGTATGAATTTTTGCATAACTGCCAATTTAGTGCACCTTTTAGTGCACCATTATCATTTAGATAGCAAACGTCAGGACCCCCCCAACCCCAACCCCCCCCCCCCCCCTGACATTCATGCAAAAACTTTAGGGTTCAACCCTTAAGACGTACTCCCACATGTCTTTGGTTAGCACATGAAGAACCATCCCAACAAGTTTCCTGAAAACCTGTCCGGTGATAATAAAAAGTACGGCTGGAAAAAGTCTGCAATGTTAAAGGAAGAAAGATAATGGAAGGATCTGCTTCTACCAAGTTTTATGGTAATCTGTCAAGTACTTATGATCATTTGACTTCACCCTCTGGCTCACCTTTTTATTTACTGTAGCCTAAAGCCAAACTCTATAGAACAGTTTGAAATGTCTGTATAGGGTCTCATTTATCCAGGTCATGATATCCAAAGTTGTCTAAATCAATCTACTAAATCAATCAACTTTGAAACTTCAAGGAACTTTTTAAAGTCCAGTGGATTGATTCAGACAACTCTGGATAACAGTTTGAAATGCAGCCTATGTTTCAGTTAGCTAATGTAAGCCACTTAAAGATATAATGTAATAATCATAAATTAATATTGAGTATTTTAAAATATAACTTATTATCTTCCCCTTGAGGCTGAAAACATACAAACTGTTTCCCTGAGAGATGAATGTCCCCTCAGAGTGGGGCAGAAAACCGGCTGTTCCTGAATCACCCAGAGGCAGACGTTTTCTGCGAGGGCATAGTGAAGATTGCAAAACAGGAAACACAGGGCCTTGATAACACACATGCACGCACGCAGACACGCACGAGCGTGCACACACACACACACACACACACACACACGCACACACACCATATGCAAGTACAAAGCACTTGTTCAACCAAAAATTGAGTAGGCATTTCACTGGTTAATATATGTCACAACAAACACGTCCACTTCTGCTGCTCAGCTCAACTCTCATCATCAAGTATAGAATGTGTGTGTGTCCAAGAGATGAAGCTGAAGATGAGTCTAGGACTTGTCTCTTGAGCTAAGCGCCAAAATGATCACAAAGTATGATTGATGAAAATGAGGCAGTCAGTTGCTTTGCAGGACAAACAGGTGCCTGGGTAAAAAAAAAAAAAAAAAACAACCCATGAAGGTGGAACATCATAGACAATCCAAAAACCAAAGGAACAGTAACATGAGTAGGCACTCATTAAGATGGATGAGTACCGCCTTCTCTTCATCTATCACTGTATCCGTCCTTTTGGGACACACACACACACACACACACACACACACACACACACACACACACACACACACACACACACACACACACACACACACACACACACACCCATGCACACACAAAGTGCTGCCTTTTCCGTGAATTGCAAACAAGTCTGAACTTGCGTATTGGCATGCAATGACATGAACACACACCGTACACACATGTTGAACCGGCACTTAGTGCTGTATAACAATTCATCAGAAACACGATCGGCTTGTGTTATGAGGGAGTTATTGTTGCAGTCTAGGACAGAAGATCCTACTTCCCTGAATACACACAGCCATGTGTTTGCTGCATTACCCTACACTAATTCCTATGTATACACTGTATATATATAATGTCTTTGAAGTGAATGGGAAACTGTATCCCAAATATTCACAAGTATAGCATATACATACTATCATCACTGATGCATGAATAACTTGACTTAGAATAACAACTACTGAAGCAGCCAGAGGCTCATGGGCATCAGAGTCTTATTGATATACCTTATTGATGCACCTTATGTACATGTGGAAGACATGGTGCCAGGAACCGTGTCAAGATTTGGACAGTGTTCTGCTTGTGTCCTGAAATTTATTTGGATGTTATTTTGACACACACCACCTTCATTAGCATTGGTATAGATCAAGTGCACCCCTTCATGCAAGTAGTAATGTGAAGGACAGTGGCTTCTTTCAGCAGGAAAGTAGTCTGTCACACTACAAAATGGTTCAGGAGCAGTGGAACAAAACAACAAGCAAGACTTCATCTCTAAATTCCTCAGATCTCGGTGGTGTTGAGTATCTTTTGGATGTACCGGACAAACAAGTCTGGTAAATGTATGCCTGAGTGCGGTTTACAGGATTTAAGGATCAGCTGCTATGGCTGTGTTGTTAAATACCACAGCATACCTACCGAGTCCTGTCAAGTTGTTGCCTCAGTGGTGCAAAGTGTGACTTGTAGTCTGCCTCTATTTGATGGACGTGTGTTCAACAAACAGTGACTTGTAATCTAACACATTGTCTTCTGGGATAGCAGGATTAAGTTGTCACAGAGTTACATGCTGCATAAAATAATTGAAAATCATCTGCACAGCAGCCAGAGATTGGTGGCGACGGTGGCCGATGACACTGATGAAATGATGAAGGTGGTGAATGAAGCACTGGGGGATGATGAGGAGGTGGAGGGTGCACAGAAGCATATTTACAGAAATCAGCAAGGTGATAGGCTAATGATGAAGGTGTGTCGTTGTGCTAGCGGATAGTTGACGACAGCTGATTTCTCAGTTCTCAGTATGAGACCATAACAGCAGAACATTAGGACTGAGTGTGTGAGGAGTGAATGACAGTGAACGAATGATACGAGAAATTAAAGAAAGGTCTCTGTTTGCAAACAAATAGATTTTCTGACTGAACTTCTAATGAGGCTCATTTTTCACGTTGTCCCCTTTCTTGCAAGCCAGATTATTTTTGCAGTTGAAAGAAGAAAAACGTCATCAACGTAATGCCTTTTAAGATGTTTGATTTCTTTTTGTATTTGCTGGGTGGGTGATAAAATAAAATAAAAAAACCTCTGTAGACCACTTGCTGAAACCACTTGCTGAAACTTTCTTGTAGATTTGACATTGACCGTATTGGGGCCACTGTCACCACTGGTGAACAAGCCTTACAGCGTACAGTCGTCAACAGGTTTCTGATTTCATCAGATTAATGTTGAATTTCCAGAAAGGTCTGTTGTTGCGCCAACATGGCCTTGAAATGGTCTGCTGGTTGCAGAAAAGGCATGTTACCTGGAGCAATGTACATTGATTTGATTGGCAGATAAGAGGTGGCGCAGACTTTTGAATCTATTTCCGCAGTCGATTGTAATGGATGTTTTACAGAACAAAATTATTAATTGCGGAAACAGTTATTGCCTAAACTGGACACTGAATCAGAACACACACCCATGGATGCTCCTACCATCACATTGAGGATGAACTGCTGCTTCAACCCTGAAGACGATGCATGAAATACAGTTACTCAAATTCAAGTGTTTCCCCAAATATAACAACACAAAATAAAAACACAACAACCAGCAGAAAAACTAAATAAAAGCCAGATGTTTGCACCTGCTGCCAAAAAGAAACACTGTACAAACACATGGTCTTTTCCTTCTCAATACTGTGGTATAGGTAGATGTGTGTGTGTGTGGGTGTGTGTGTGTGTGTGTGTGTGTGTGTGTGTGTGTGTGTGTGTGTGTGTGTGTGTGTGTGTTTGTGTGTGTGTGTGTGGGGGGGGGGTATTCTCTGAAACAGGATGTGCTTAAGCTTGTGCAAACGCCTAAAACCTTCTTTTGCTTGTGTTTGCACATGACATGAAACCCCCCCCCCCTCCGCAAAAGAAATCCTTCACTGTACACCGCAAGTCCACAACCTACCCATGGCATTGACTTTACCGCAACCTGTTTGTCATCCTGCCAGTCTGAGGGGGGAGGCGATACCATCAGATAAAGACGTCTGTTTGGGATTTACTTTACACATATACAGATGAATGTATAAGTTAGCAACATAGTGGGATGCAAATGTATGCAAATAAGATGCAAAGACTGAGTCAGGTCTATGATGGAAAATTTCAGCCTGGCTCACAGAGACATCTGAAGTCAAGAAAGAAAGTAAATAAACTGTATCTCATCTTACTCTATCTAATCTTACCCAAGAGGGAAACCTCTTTCACTCCACTTATCTATTTAGATACAGTCGGGACGTTTGAAATAAAAACAGAACTCTTTCTTGGAAAATGCATTACTTGCTTATCCATTAAAAGATCCTCTCCCAATCTTTTTCTGACTTGTGAGTTGTTGCATTCGAGTCCAGGACCTTTGTTTCATAAGTCTGCGAGTTGTTTACTGAGAAATTGACATTTATTTGTTTAACTGAGTACTAATTGAATTTGAGAGAGAGGTTGAGAATAATTGTATTGTTTTAGTTGACCCACAGAGCCAAAGTTCTTTTGTCAGTTGCTGCCTCCGCTGAGAGGTCAAAGGTTGGGGTCGGACACAGTTAGTGATCTAATTAAGAGACAACAACAGAAAAAAAAGCATGTACACAAACTATTAAGCATTTACAGTTTGCACAGGGGGTCAAAGGTCAGATAAAGCCCTGCTCTCTTAGCTCATAATCATGTCTTTGTGTGTTCCTTAAGAGAACAGGAAGATGCAGTGATGTAAAGCAATCCCTCCTGATTCAGTCGATAAATGAAGACAAAGAACAGGTTTGACAGCCACGACTTTTATGCTCATAAAAAGGGAGGGATGGAGACAAGTGGGAGGAAGAAGAGAAGAAAGAGAGCGGAGAGGAAACAGGCGAAAAATTCCGGGTACTAATGTGGATCGCATGAAATGACATGATAAGATGAACCACACCTTAGCATTGTGTTCAGATGTACTTGTTTGTGTTTTTCCACATGGTGCACAACTACAACAGTGTCTTTGGTCATTTACACTGACTTCTGACGACGCTAAGAATTGTCAAGCCTGAAAACAACTTGCCGAACATGAAGGAAACTTTGTGCACCCCGGATGTCCAGCTGATGCCTGCTTAGCTGTTTTTCACATGAGGTTCAGTTGATCTGCAATTTTCCTGCCTCATACCTCCACTCAGTATTTTTGTCCCTACCTAGACCGAAAAACGCCCGAGGTTTTTCTCGTGGGAAACTCTTGGAGAGGTATGTTGCTCCGTGAGCAGGGAGTGAGAGTGGAATCCCGTTTTTCTGGGTCTAGTCTCACTCCCTGTTCTGCGATCCCATCCTGAGCTCGGTGTCATGATGGGCATCGTGTCAGGACTCGCAGCAGAGTTAGGAAACCCTCGACTGTTCTCGTTCAGCCGGATCCTTGAGTTTTGGTTTTACACAACACCCATGCACTTTTTTCACTCAGCCTCTTTCTGCTCCTTTGTTATATCTATATGATTTATACATTTTCCTACATTTTATAATCAGCTTTTATTCTTTAAATTTCCTCTATTTGCCAGATATTTTTTAAATCACTTACAGTGCAGCATTTTTTAAACTATTTCCTTATAGGAAACAATGTTGCATTTAAGTCTTTTAAAGGAATACATATAATTATATATTATTCATTGCATTTCTCTGAAACTGAAGTCATTAAAACGTCTTCTTTTTTTTCTTTTTTTTTACAATAACGTACATTCAATTTGTTTCTCTTATGTACACCTGCTCTCAAACCTTACCTGTCAAACTCCTTAGTCAAGTAAGGACTGCTCCTTAAGTCACATGACTTTTGGTACAAAGCATCATATTCAAGGAGGGAAAACAACGCTGGGGAAGTTTTTCCAGCTGTGTGTTCACAGAATTTAATCAGAGATGTGCCAAGATCAATACTGCTATCAACCCCGTAGAGATATGCCACTCTGAACATCTGTGTTATGTAGCGCTGGAGGCTTTACGCCACAGACTGTAATGCTCATGGGACAAACTATTTTCTATGTCAGCCATCAATATAATAGGTAAAGATAATAAGTAGAAGTTGATTGTATTTTTAGGTTCCATATCATTTAGATAGTTGAACCATCACACACTGCAAACCCCTTTCAGACACTTAATGTTTTCAGTAATTGACAGAATACTTCTGCTACTTCAACCCCATCTCCATTCTACTATTAAAAACAAAGTTTTCCTTTGATCCTCCTTTAAATATTTATAATGACATTTAATTTTATAAATGTCTGTGGACTTAGAGGGAGGTGTCCTGTCTGAATCAGTTTGCTAATCCTTAATTTTCCAATCTGTATTTATTATCAGAATGTTTGTGTTTTCTTTTTTGTATGAAAAAGACAGTGGTGTGATGTCATTGTTGTTGTCGATGGTGGTTTTCATTAAAATTATATTTCTAATATAATAAACATTTAAAGAAAGAAATGAAGGTGGACCCTTAGACTGTTTATTCTGTGGGGGTCTGCATGTTAATTTAAAAAAAAAATACAGCATCTTTGTGAAATCAAAAAGAATAACAGGATTTTGGTGACAATCTGACACACCCCAAACTCAGTCAGATTTTTCTGTCACATTTACTCTTATCGCTGGATTCCTGTTGAACTTTAGTGATGATAAAGGCTTGAATTTCTACTTTTAGACAAGGAGAGACTGGAAGGCCCCGCCACAAACAGAAAGCTTGCTGGTTTGATTCTGTTGGATCCCAGCCGTGGGCATGCAGCTGAAGTGTTTGGGATCAAACAGATGAACAAAAGAGGTATATGGACGACTGACAGTTGTGTGAACAGTTTAGCTTCATTTAATTTCTGAGAAAGGGTGAACATTTGGTTATAAATAATTTTTGCATAATTTTTCATAAATTATTTATGCTTTTACACATTTTCAGACTCTGTTGTTCTTGTTCTTATTTATCAAGTTTTATTTCTAAGTTCTAAATTCATATTAAAATTCGACGGATCTTCTTTGTGTCTTTTGTCATCCAAATGTCAGAAAGTAAAATTGTGTCTTTGAGCAACACTTCAAACTGGCACAAAACTTGAAGAGGTGAGGAAATTGTTCAAATGTCTTCTTACAGTTTCTTCTCAAATACTGTATATTCATGGTTTTGCATTCATTTTTTTTACACATTCAAAAGAAGAACTTGTATAAAGAAAGAACATTAGAAAGAACATCTTTCTTGTATGTAAAGTTAATAATTGGACTGGAATTAAAATCCACATTTTTTCTGTAGGTGCCTGGACTGAAAAGTTTTACTTTTTATTTGACATCATGACTTGGCACATCTTGATTTCAACAAAAAAAACCAACAACAGATAACAGAACCTACAGTCTCTCCCCTGAGCTTCCTCATTCCTCTTCTCCTCTCCCCATTTCCCAGAAAGTGAAAAACACACACGTAAAGCATGAAAATGAGCACAAACCCTCTAAGTTGAAAAACATACAGCTCCATGTATCCCAGATTTGTTGAACATAAAACACTGGAGATCAAGCTACAGTTATATGTTTTTCTTTCAGTATATTAAAGCAAAAAATTGGTACAAGCAAATTCGAATTTCCTTTAGTTTTAAGTTGTTTTTTTATAACAGAGCCCAATCTAAATAGAGAACACAGAAACAGGTAGATCCTCAGGTTACTAAAGGGTCTTCGATGTGTGTCCAATAGGACACTTAAAACAGAACAAGAGAAGCTGAGAAGGTGGAGGTAAAGAGAGGTGAATTCGCAGACTTACACTGAGATGATACAGCAGCTGCCGCCCTCCTGCCTCATCACGCGTTCGTGAAAACACGAAGAGAATGAATTATTCCCTGGACTTTCGTCTAAACGGACGGACAGACGCACGCAGCGAGGGTGGACCAGGAGAGGCCAGCAGGAAGTGAGAGATATCAGTGGGGGAAAATTCAAGAACGAGATGCCGCAAAGCTTCCTGGGTCACGAACACACATGCATTTATGTGCGTTTGTAGACTACCACACACTGTGATGCAAGGGACACTCTGAGGACATGACCACATCCAAGCTCACATACAGAACATTAGGAAGTATTTTTACACTTGAACTTCACATGTTGTGAGAATCGTGCACCAACATGCTACCTTGATTTCCTTCAAACATGTGAAAGGGATTGCTCTGCATGCGTCTCTCTGCACTGGTGTTGGAGGTCAGCAAAGGTTAGACAAAACATTTGAGAGTTTGTGTTGTTGGGAAGCAAAAAGACAAACTAAGTTAAGCCAGCAGGCAGTTCAGTCGTAAAAAGGAGAAATATTTTATGGTAATAAAATATGGAGAACTTAATTGGAGGAAGCTTGATGCAAGAGGAACTACCAAGGAAATGTCCAGTCATATGTTATGGAGCGTTGGGTGTGTCCCTTGTTCTGCAAGGCACACACAGACAAACACAGGAATGATGCACACACACATACAAACATGCAACCAATGGCCATGCACGGAATGAAAAAGAGGAAATTCTCCCTCAATGGGTTTTACAATACTTGACATATCTTGACATAGATTTTACTACACACTTCCCCTCTTTGTGACAACTTCCTCACAGTTTTCACTGGCAGCACTTACTACTGCACATGAATGAAGGAAGATGCAAGCGCTCGCACACCCGCGTGAGGAAGGAGAATGAGAGGAGAGTTGTTTTGCAAGCACAAAGAGGAAGCTGCATGTCTCACTTACTCTTTGATGATGCAACATGAGGAGCTCAATTAACACACCCTCACAAATTCAGGGGATCCATCTTTAATTTCCTCTTACATTGAGGATTACCCGGGTACATTCTCATCACAGTGAGCTTTTTTTTTTTTTTTTTTCATGATGGAACAATGAGTGGCATGAGGGGGGCAAGATGGAGCATGCAATCAAGAATCCTGGCTCTCAGCATCTCCAACACACACATCAGGACTGACCCACCCCACTATGGAAACTCTGTCACCCACCTCTCCCTGCATTCAGCTCACTGAAATACCAGATTTGCATATATATTTGCCAGTCAAATTAGATGCATAATAAGGTAGGAGAGTAACTGGTGACCAAGCTCCTCCAGAAATCCCCTCTTCAGGAGCCTCCCACACTGATTCCAAGAAAAACATTTGGAAGAATCCGAAGACATCTTGTACAGGTGGAGATATGGCTTTTATTTGCCTCACCTTACTGGCATCTGATAATATTTGTGATATATAAAAGCAGAACTTTAATACAGCCACACAGCTTCTAGAGTAAAAACACTGTGGGGATCTGTCTTCCAGCCTCAGGGCTGATTCCAGAATGGAAAATGTTGTTGTTGATAGAGATCCATGTCTTCTCCTTGTTTTCTTATAATTGATGATTCGGGGATCAAAATCATGTCGTCCTTTGGCTATAGGCCCTGGTTCATCACTAAGATAGCAATGGGTAAATTTGAAATAAATATATCTGTTACTGTTAACTTCTGATTTTATTGTGTGTAATTTAACTGCCAATTAAAGCTGAAAAAATTGTCATGTGCTAAATATTTATTTATTTATCATATAACCAAACAATGTCTTATTGTTAGCTTTTATTACTGGATGATCTTCTTCTTCTTCTCCTCCTTTCAGCTTTTCCCTTCAGGGGTCACCACAGCGAATCGGTTGCCTCCATCTAACCCTATCTTCTGCATCCTCTTCTCTCACACCAAGCTTTTATTACTGTATGATATCTTCATTTAACCCGGGAAAAGAAATATCCCTGGTCGGGAAACGTTGCAGAAGTAAAACATATGCTGCACTAGGTGTTGTCTTACTCTAGACATCCAAATATTACATTTAAATCAATTACTTTACTATTATATAAACACTACAAAGACAAATGTTTGCCTTGACAGCATACTGGAATATAGCTGCTTCAAGTAACGCATAGAACATACAACTCGGTATTAATCTGATGAACAAATATATGGACCCAAACAAGCAGCATACACATTATCTCCAAATATCCCACATCTCAATGTTAATTGTTTGACTTTGAAATAACACAGTGACGTTTTGACTATACCCTAATGTCTGAGCCCCGCCTGAGGCACATCCTTTCCTTAAGTTAGAATTCCACTGGATCTAATTTTACTCTGTTTTGGGTAACCTCCCAAAGGCTCCATCTCAGTTTCATGTTCAGACATCTGTCCGACTGCCTCAAGCTCAAAGCCGGCACTTCTTGAAACTTTACATTAAAACAACTTCAGATTCTTGAGGAAGATTTTCAGGATCCAAACCCAGAACTAAAATGTGGCTGTGCAAACCACCCACAGATCAAAACAATTCCTGCAGATCAAGATCACTGAAACAAATGTACTAATCCACAACAACACACCTTAATTATAGGAACAACAATATTACTCAGCCTATATAATTGTCACTTTCATAGCAGTATAATTTGATTAATGATGCTAAACTAGAGGAACGAGCCAAACAGGTTGGACTGCAGATGAGGGGACGTGACTTCAAAGAAGCTGCTTGTATTCCCTCAGCAGGTCTGAGAAGGAATTACACCAGTCGACTTGTCTGCATGTGAACACGCTGTGATGAGAGGTGAAGGTCACAGCTAAAGTAGCGATTATTAAAATACAGTAAAATAATGTTTGTACAAGAATTTACCACAGGAAAAAAATAAGAGGTTTGATAGTTGATGAAAAGAAGTTTGAAACCCTTTCTAAATAAAAGCTCAATAGTAACATTTCAAAGGGGAGCAAATGTAATCTACCATTACAGTAAGATAACATCTTCTGTGGCTCTGGGAGCATTTTGAAGTTTTCCTTTTACTATTTAAATATTTTTTGCCTGTGCTCTCAAAGTTTAAAACAAACACTAAAACAAATGCCTGTGTTTAATTTGTTGCCACTAACTTGATATGAATTTTAAAAAATTAACAACAACCATAAGAGTAAACACCCACAAATATATTTTGGTAATAACATACTGTACAATAGCACTGACTATATGTGACAGAGACCTGTAGCCACTTTGAATATTAACATTCTGCTGAGAGACGCATCAAATGGTCAGAACGCAGTGAAAGAATCTGTACATGATGTACGTTTCATTTGCTGCGAGTCCTTGTTTCTGCCCACACACTCACACACATATCTGAAGTGTTCAAATCACCAGTCAGCCTACATGTCCACCTGAATGTGTACTGATAAACATTCAAGCCACCACACCGTGAACAAAAAATGACTACACACACTCACACACACTCACACACACACACACACACACACACACACACACACACACACACACACACACACACACACACACACACACACACACACACACACACACACACACACACACACACACAGAGAGAGAGAGAGAGAGACAGACAGGGAGAGAGAGAGAGCAGGTGAAATACAGCAGGTGTGCTTCTACAGTACCTGGGGGCTGTGTGCCATTTAGTCAGGGTCGCAACAGAGGGATAGGGGTTAAGACGAAAAGATAAGAGATCTTCAAACAGACACACACACACACACGCACGCACGCACACACGCGCGCACACACACACACACACACACACACACACACAGTTTCCTTTCTGCGGGATATTGATCATGCATGTACTGTATTTATGGCCACAGTGTTTTCCCTGTGTGGGTGTTACAAATTGGATCTTAACACAGCCCAGCAAATTAAAACTATAATTCTGTTAGGTCTGGTTTTACTCATTTCACAACACAAAGTGTTGTTTGGAAACCACCTGTTGCACAGACACACTGTCATGAAGGAATGCAGTGGAGCGTAAACCTAACAAAATACAGTTTGGAACACATGTTTTTCTGCTATCAGTGTAAAGATTTACCATGCAGGTAAGTCTGGTTTTTTTATCTTTAAAAATTGGAATATGCCATTAAAAAAATTAAGCACAACTGCAAGTTTTACCAATAAGGCACCTTGGCTTCATGGACAATACTTCTATATTTCACACTTTAATATTTTAAAAGCATTTCTGGATGAGGACTCTCAGCATTAAGAGTAAAATGAGCAAATCAACCACACAGAGGGTTAAAAGTTTAAATGGAAACAGATTAAGTGTAATTAAAGTAATGACTAAACATCCAAGCTGATCGGCCTGTTTTGGTGTATGTTGACAAAAAGAACACCCCAACGGGCTTCTGTAATGTCTCTGCTGCCTCTTAAGAGTGGCTTTAAACAAACAAGAGGCATGGAGGTGTGCCATTGGTACACAGATGCATCCTGGCCGATTCTTTTTTTCCTTAACTTTGGTTCTCAAAATAAAACAGCCAGGGGTGCCTCTCTCCACCTCAGCAGTGGGGAGAAGACTGCAGTAGTTCCTCATTTTCAGAAGATGAACACAGAGCAGCGATCTGGTCTGGTCTGGTCTACGCACATTATATACAGCATGTAAGACATAATGGAGGGAAAAAGAGGGAGGGCGATATTGTTGTTTATCCTGCTCTGTTTCTTCTCTCTGCTTGAGGGTGGACAGAAAGACAGGGAGAAAGACAGATAAACAGAAAGAAAAAAGAAAAGAAGGGGCGATTCTGACTGACAACAGGAGATTAATCCCTTCTTTGCAGAGGAGAGGTCAGTTTCGTTTTTCACTTTCTCCACGCAGATGGTTGGAAACCCTCATGTCACACCAGTGAAGCTGGAAAGGTGTCACCTCAGCTCAGACAAGAGTCACACTTAAACGTTTAGGCTCAGTAATATGTGCGATCCACAAAACTCTCTCACACACAAAGCTTTTTCATAGTGTTGATTTGGAAGGGAGATGGTTATCAACCTGATGGGCTGACAGAGGGAGTGGTTGGATGAAATTTAAGGGGCAAAAAGAGGGGGCTCTGTTTGCAGTGTCAATATTTACAGTGACACATGCTGGATGAGTACGGACTGACTGAACTGTGTTGTGTGTGTCTGTATGGGCATGTGTGTGTGTGTGTGTGTGTGTGTGTTAGACTGAGAGACAGACGGTAAGACAATTAACGGCATGAATGGATGTCAGATGCCATGCCCTGATGAACAGATTCAGATCCTCAAAAACATGACTTCTTCAGAGTGTGTGTGGGAATGTGTGTGCTCTCGTTTAATCAAAGAGCAGCCTAAAAAAGTCCCAGAGAGCCAAAAAAAATTGTGTAGTCAGCATTTAAAACAGGCCAAGATAAAGTTGTGTAGCTCAGTGTAAAGCGATTTAATAGGTGACCATTCAGAAGTGGATTCACAATCCACAAGCCTGTTTTGCAATGCAAATCAGAGATATGCAAATGAGGGCAATCCGTACTCTGTATACTACCTCTATTCTCAGTAGTGTCTCCCTCCTTCATTGTACTTTCCCTCTTTTTAACCTGTATTTACACGCGTCACATTTCTTTATTCTTCTTTTTTAAATAATCCCATTAATCTACTTCAGCTCACCGATCTATTTTGTCTTTAACACTTGTCTTCTTTTTTGCCTCCTGTGGTTGTGTCAGAACTAGTTTTGTTAATGGGTGAGAAAATACAAATGCTTGTGTAGAATAATTTCATGATTCAACAGTGTGACTCATTCAGCTTCATGCTCTGTTGTTTGTCTTGTCAGCTACAAGAAAGCACAACTCTATACAGTTTGACTTCAACCTGTCTTTCTTCTCTTTAGGGTTTATGTTGACATATGAGCTCATAGCCCTTAACTTTGCTTACATATTGATTCTCGGGTGGGAATTGTATTTGTACTGCAAACAAAGAAGCAGGGAGAGGCATCTATGAAAGGGCCCTATGCCATAAGTCTTAATAGTTTCTTGTTACCAGTTTACTCTAAAACCACTTTTATACTGCCCTCCAGTGGTCAAAGAATCAAAAATATTTAAAAACAGAGTTCTCCCGCACTATAACACAATATTTGCTGTATTGGATGTTCATTAAAAAAACATTTTATTTTTCACAGTGCTTGGAAGTTAGAACAGAAATATACAGTCAAGGGGTCAGATGATCTGTCCAAACACTGAAGCACAGAGACTCAGACTCAGTCTGGGTCCAGATGACTCGAGGGTTATATTGCAAATGTCCAGTGCACTGTTTGTTAGGGTGATATCAATGTTGGACGCCTTTGAAAAAATAATTATAAATAATTCTGCCGAGTTTACCTTCTTTCCAGTCATTGGCGATGGTAGCGCGTGCTGTAGGTGTGCACTGCTATCAGTGTGTGTCTGTGCTCTACAGCGGTAAATGGGTAAGCTCTATCCGGTTAACTCAGAGCTCCAAAAACAGCCACATAATGGAGCTCATGCTTGACCACTAACATGGAATAAGTGTGACTGTGGTATAATCAGTGTGACATTAAGATGTTGAACATTGTGCACAATTGTACTTGAAACCAGCAAGGTTCAGTTACCCTGTTTCAGGAGGTATTGAAAGGCAGCCAGAGGCCTCAAACAGGCCTAGACTACAGCAGTGACCCGTGACTTATCTAGATAAACTGTTCGTTTTAACAGCAGCAATAGTGAGATATTCAGGCAAAGCCTATGAACACTCATAACTGCTATGGCTACATATGAATATGAAGTCTACTTTCTTGCTATTTATTGCATCTCATAAAACAGTGTTATGTCACAGTTCGATAAAATTCATTAATATATATAATCTAACAAATAATCTAATAGAATACATTCTATGTAGAGTACACCGTTTATTGGCCGTGTTAAAATGATAATGCTCAGATTATTCTACAGCTCAGGGAAAGCGTGAGGCCACTGTTAGCACCATTACAAACAGGCTGGACCAGGCCAGACTAGTCCTCTCACTAGTTTTATACTGACACACTAGACTGGGACCAACTAGACTTTACTTAATCTGCTTACTTTGAGGTTTCATCACCATGAAGATCAATGCCACTGTTGGGAGACACTAGTAATAACAATGTAACATTTTGGATTATTAATTCTAGATAATCTAAATAATCTACCATTATATAACCAACAATATGGCTTTATGTTGATACAATTGAGACTCCCATCAGAATATAATGGATTAAATAATGGAGTTGAAGGTATTTTCAAACAGTAAATTGCACGAGTGTGTTTGTGACGCAAGATACAGTCAGGACATCGCATCTGGAAAATGGCAAAGATAAAGTAAATATAAATACTTGACAGAGGTAACAACAGTGTGTTGATGTGTCTGACTAATACATTGGCACCTTGTCAACACTGGATGGATACCCAATGACACCCTGGTGACTGATGACAAGAAACAGTGTGCTACAGTACCGTCAGCATATGTGTGTATGTGTGTGTGTGTTTCAGTTTGCTGGCATGACTGAAGAAAAAACAGGCAGACACTGTATGTTCAAAAATAAAAACAAATCCATACAAAACATGTTTCACAAACAGATCAAGTTGCTGTTAAGGCTTTGTTGTATAGAAGCTTGTAAAGTGAGGTCGTCATAGAAGTAAATGCACCCGTTGAGTTATTACTAATATACACAAGTGAAGAGTTACGCTTCCCAGAATCCATTCCCAGTCAAACGGTTAATATATTGCTGATTTTGGCTTGTGAAGTGCTGAGGTTGATCATTTCAGTGTGTCTATTTTATATTATTTCTAAGTTACATCAACAAATACACTTTTTAAAAAAAGGCTCTTATTTCCACAGATATTGTCCACCTGAAGCCACTCAGTCCTTGACTTCCATGGGTCTCTTGAGTCAGTCTTATGACCTGTACACAGAACACACTGTACAGTTCAGAGTAATGACGTACCGGCTCTAGTTACAAAGGAACGTCAGTGAAAAGTAGACAGGCAAGACACTGGTATGAAACAGCGCCTAATCGTAAGTGGAAACTACAAAAAGAGAAAAAGTGTAAAGACCTTCAACAATGTTTGTCTAAAATTTGTGTAACATGGTGAATATAGTGATAAATGTGTCTATTCCTTGTATAAATGTGTCGTTTTAATTTCTCTTTTTTGTATGCACGGTTCCCTCTTCGTTCATCATTTGTGACTTCTTACCCGCTACATCTTTATGATACTTTGAAGAAGACATCAGAGTCAAAGAGAAAGGCATGGTTTAGTTGTATGGCATATTATTTACTAAGATGCATCCCGTTCCCGGCTCATCATCAATCTCTTTCCATGATCTTCCTGCAGTAGTAGAATCCTCAACCCCATTCAGAGGGTACACCCTCCCATGAATCCAGGCCAGAGTCCCGTCCAGCACTCTAGATTCAGATTCCTGTGAACAATCAGCGCTGGGAGAGAGTCTGCTGTATGCTGGAGGACAAAAAAGGAGGTGCATACACACTCCTCTTCTCCATTCACAAAGGAACACGAGAAACCTCAAGAAACAGAGGGAGGATTAAGGGATGTCTTCCCCTTCCTCTCCTCCGTCGTCTCGTTCAAGCTCAGGCCTGGGTGTGCTGCTCGGCCTGGGTGTGCGTTTGTGTGTCTGAAGGAGTGTGTGCGTATCGTAGGCGGCTCCAGTGGGCCTTGTTCTTGTGCAGGTGACCCATCATGGCTTGGCTGAGTGGGCTGGGCTCAGTGAAGCGACGCCACTCATCAAACAGCGGCTCCACGATGTAGGAGATGAAGCCTGAGTGGAGCACAATGATGGTGATCATCTCCCAATCAGGTGAACAACATCTCCAGTATTCATGTTGACACACTGTAACATGATTAGCATGTGCGGACTCACCCATCTGGATGGCTGGGACAGAGTCAGCCTGCTGGTCACACAGAGGACTGATCTCCAAGTCACACCTTCTCTCCAGGTCACCTGTTGGGATACAATTATGGAAATTTTTTTTTTTTTTAGGCATCTTAAAAAAAAAACAAACAAGTTTGAACAGAACAAAAATAGGACGCACTTTTATCACATAATTGTTCAATTTAACTATTTGGCCCATATTGGCCAAATAAAGTTTAATTCCATGTTCAAGCTGCCATACTGAAGTACTGTCATCACCAGTTCTTATTTTAATAGCACACATCAACATGTAAGAAATAAAGTATGACATGAAAGTCAGATTTTTGTAAAGCCGCTTTCAATTGATGTTATCTCTAAGCTAAAATTAATTTTGATTTGGGTGCATCCATCCCATCATGATATGATTGCATTATGATCCGCTTCTTTAGATCATCTCATAGCAGAACTGTAGGACATGTGGTCTTAGCTTGAAGAGACACTTGCACGAACATCACTTCATTTATCTTTTTGAAGACAAGATGAATTCAGTCGTCTTGTCTTTTGTCGTTTATCTACGGTTTTTGCTGGAGCCTATCCCTGCTGGCTGAGTGAGAGCCGGGGTACACCCTGGACACATCGCCAGCACATCTCAGGGCATCTAATATAACTTTAGACTGAATAATTTCCATTCGACTAATATCTAGCTTGTTACTGGGATAAAGGCAGTCATCTGAAACCCACTGTAAACACCCTATATAATGTTCCTCTCATGTGTTCTCTTTGCTTATTTTTTCTGTGTGTGATGTGAGACAAGCACGCACCCTGCCTGAAGAACTCCTCACACACCCTTTCACTCCACTGTCGGCTCAACTCCCAAACCCGACATGGATTACAGACGTCGGCACACTTCAGAGAGATCTGACGAGAGAGATGATGTATAATTGGACTTCTTGATGAAAGATGAATGGATGTTGTGTAATGTCAGACGGTTAGCAGCTTACCTGCAGTATAAAGTGTCTGTGTGAAGCCAGCTGAAGGTCCAGGTCCTGATTGTCTAGATGTTCTCTAAAGGTCAACAAGAACTCGTTCTGCCTGCTGATGTCAGTAGCAAGGATGAGAGAACCCAACTGCTGTTCAATCTCCTGCCTGCAGAGTAGAGGGAGGCGCCACTGAGAAAGAACCCAAACTAGTCTAGCCTCGGCTAATGTTTCCCTATGCACAGGCTAAGCTTTCTCTACTATAATCGGGATAACGTAATCGATTTCAAACAAGCTGGTGTTTGGTTACTGTGTGCACAAATACAACAATTATCATTATAGTTGAAAAGACTACTGTACCTCCATTAAATCACAGAGCTCTGACAAATTTATCTAATAACTGATTAAAATGAAAGGTTTTGTTACATAAAATATGTTGCTCTGTTTATTTATCAGGGGAACGCTCTACAGTCAACCTGTTATTTATGCAACTGCTGCTAGTATGAACAGGGCTGGACAGGTTCTACTCTGGGGTGGGATGAAGACGCTCAATTCAGATCGAAGCATGATGTAAATGTTTATTGTATCCTGATTTACACTAAAACATGTTTTCAGTCAAATATCCTGCGTCTCCAGTGTAGCCACAGACTAGTGGTCCGGGAAATTTAGCGGCTACATTTCATTCTCTTCTGTATGTTCAGCTGCCTCTCTGCACCATAAAGGTACAACTGTACTTGATCAGCTTTAAATGGCGAGAAAGTGTCTGAAGGCTGTTGTGAGTCCTTACGACATGTCAGGAGGCAGGTGGGACAGCAGTCCTGACTCCCGCAGCATGCCCACCGTGGATCTCCAGTGGTGGCTCTCCAGCACAGACGTGTTCTGTACAGCACAGATCACATAATATGTTTCAAAGAGACTGAGTCCTAACTGATAGAAACGACCCTATCATTTTTAGTTCACGGTGACTGAAACTGAACAGCGATGTGGAAATAGATTGGTCTAACGTTATGAGTCTGGTTTGAAAACATTTTACACTACAGCAGTCAGACACAAATTTGTCAAGACAGCCTCAGCAACCACACTCAAAACTCATAATTTACTACGTAACACAGATGAACAAGAGGGGACTGTGTCTGGACCCCAGAAATAATGATAACCGCTTCATCATAGTTTCAAATAATAAAGTCACACCCAACTCTTAACCCAGGTTGTCCACGTTCACAGCTAGACACTTGTCAACCCCACCCTGCATGTACCTGGTAGAGAGATGCCAGGTGGTGTCTGGTCTTGATGAGGAAGGGCTGGTTGACACCAGGATGGTCCACATCATGGGCAGCTGCTGCCATGAGACCCAGGAACAGGTCCAGAGGTCTCAAATGCTCCACCAGCTACAACACAACAGTGGTTCACAGGCGGTCAGCTGCTGCAGCAGGAAGCACGCTCACTTCAGACGAAGTGTGTTTGTTCTGACCAGAAGACATGTATTCACAGCTAGTGTGTGTGCAGTTTGTTTGAGACTTTGTTTTGGTAAACATGCTGACCTTCACATGAAACTATGACTCACAGGTTATGGCTTTCATTATTGCACGGGTGCGTGAGGGTGTAACGTTCATACTGAAATATATAAAACCTGACCTATTTTAATGAACATATCCGATACAATGATTGGCAATTCTGACAGAGATTGGACTCCGGCACCTTCAAATATTCTCTGAAGATCTACGTATTTGAGAAGACTCCTACGAAGTTCTTCTCATTTATTGGATTTATAAAGCTTTGGGTTTGTTTTTGTGCCTTTGGAAACTGAACATAATCAAAAGTTGTCCTGGATAGTTTTATAAATGCCCATTTCAATCTAAACAAGCAAAATAATTGCATTTACCACCAAGCCTCCATGTGAAAATACTAAAACAATTTTACTTTCGTGCAGCAATAAATGCATCAGGGTGAGCATGGTGAACACTTGCTAACGTCTTCATAGTGTATACGTTTGCGTGTGTTTATGCGTTGAGTTAATTCAATTTATATATTTAAGTGCTTTGAATAAAAAGGATGCATCACAAACTGCTTTACAAACTGCTACAGAGGATGCAAAAGCAATTACTCTATAAACGGAGAAGACCCTTAATGTGGTCTGAGGGCTTCAGGGATTCCTCCAGGTGGGGGGATGGATGGATTGAATTATCCCTGTACATATCCTGTTAAACCTGAAACAAGCTGTCAAGGAGAAACTCTAATGAACTAATGAAGCGTGGTGTGTGTCTGTGTTGAATACAGTATTCATTACCCTGGTCTCCTTCAGGTAGCAGTACATGGCTTGCGTGACATCAGCAGCGTGAACAGCATTGTGATAGGGATTCTGGGAATGGTAATCCTCTTGTACCATGCCTGTAAGAACGAACTAGAATTAAACCTCACTAAATGAGTTATCTTTAAAGGACAAATCAAAATGAACTTCTTTAATTTAAAGGTTTGAAGTCGTTTCACTTGTCATCCAAGAGGCTTCATCAGTTCAACTGATTAATGAGTTGTCATTGTTTAGATCAATAGCATGAAAACATGAAACAAAATTTTAGGATCGCCATGGATTGAATGAATGAGAAGTTCCTGAACTCAAATCAATCTGTCACATCTCTTCTTTCCAACCTATTCCCAACCGATCTCACACCTTGTGTGTTCACATAAGCAGCTCAACCAACAAATACCAGCCAGACGCAGCGAAGCGAAGCCAAAACAGGAGCACTGCCAAACACAACCCCAGTAACGTCCACACAGTCGCTTAACATTTAACTGTGGGGAATATGACCCGAGTGGCTTTTTCATGATGCAGACAAAGAACAGTTGACATCAACCTGGGATTTCCTGAAACATTAAACCAACCATGAGCTTCAAGAACATGCTGCCCCGGCAAAAAGGCCGCGTGTCCACTGTTTATGGAGCGAATGTGTTCTACATTAGCAAAGACAACGTGCCATAGATAAACACAATAATATTTCCACCCACTGAAAAATTTCTTGTGTTTTAGGAAAATCAGTATCTAGCTTGTAGGCATATACTGTATGTAGCATGTAGGAAAAAAAACTAGTTTTATCATATGAATACCAAGAATAACAGATACTGAATGATAAAACTGCTGATACTTTCTGCAACTTACCCAGAAACCTGTGCAGTTTGACCATGTCCAAATGGAAGTGTTGAATGAGACCATAAACACTGAAGAGATGGCACATCAGAGTAACCAGGCTGTTACCTGCAGAGCACAAAGTCATTCAAGACAGTAACTCTTGGTGAAGTCAGATATCAGAGCTACACATTGCATAAATGACATGCACATAATAATGACTTCTCTGTGACAGCGAGCAGAAATAAAAACTCAAAACATCCCATTCACGTGGATCAGCAACGAACAGAAAAAAGATGGATATCCCATGATAGAATGCAGTTATTAAACTGGTGAGATTATATGCCAGATTAGAGACAACAAAAATTTTTCCCTCCAGAATTAATTCTTGCATCAATATGTCGAATGATAGAGATGCAGAGACGCAAACTAGAGATTTGGTTTTTTTTCACTTAATTTTGCTGAAAGTGAGTGTCCTCTGTGCCAATTAAAAATATGGCTTTAAATGATGGACCCAGGAACCAAAGATTTTTGACATCACAAAAAGATCGGAAGCTAATCCCTGTCCATTATTCACAATTATAATGTGGACACTGAAGCCTGAAAGGACTTTACGGTGAGGTGGACAACAAATGAGAAGTGGGCATTAATTTATTATTGAACATTTATGAGGGAGAAGCAATGAGTACCCTTTAAAAGTCATGTAAATTACCGGCATACATTTTTGGAACAAAAACAAGAGGTTTCATGCATATGCCTCAATAAAAGTGTGGAGGGAATCTTAGACAGTCTTACCATTTGTTAGGCGATCAAAGAGGAACATGTCAAAGTTCCAGGTGTCTAGTTTAGACAGCATGTGCTATAATGGAAGAAACTGTTTTCAGAACTGATCTGCAAGTAACCCCTGATGCATACACATTTTCAAGAGATGTGAGCATTCTTACTGCAGCCTGTCCCAGGTAGTCATCGTCCAGTAGGTGCAGCGACCCAGGGTTGCGGGGCATCAATCCCCTGAGCAGCCTGGAAGCGTGGCAGTACCTCTGAAAGCTCAGCAGACGCTTCACCTTCCTCCTGGTTCCAGACTCCACTGCTCCCTGCTGGGCACTGGCTGAAATGAGAAAGTCGAAAAGCATGTGGCTCCTGAATGGAAGGATCAATGGAGCAAGTTTATGCTCCATTATGTAACGAGAGTGTCAAGTGTGTCGCTTTTAGTTAAACATTCTTTACTTGAATGTAATACAGAATTACTCCAATTCTGCCTTTGACTGGTAAAAATATTATACAAGCCAAATGTGACACCTTTATTCCTTACAGCATGTTTCCCTTAAAAACAACACAGTTGTATTAGTGGACTAATATTTTGTCTTATATGTGCAAATAATCTGTATTGTTTTAGATTTAAATGGGTCAGACTTACTTTTAAGGATTTGCAGGTCAGTCAGGGGGTAGGAGCCTCGTCTCTCAACCAGCAGCAGACCAGCATGACCAGTTTTCAGTCTGCCATCAGCTGCACAGAGAGAGAAAAACACAAGAGCAAAGAATAAACAGAAAAGGCTGAATGTTTGGTGTCACTGCTGATTAGTGTTGTGGTCATTCTTGCCAGACATGCCCCTAAGATCCATGAATCGAGCTTTCAAGAGGAAGGCACGAGATCAGAGTTTAGAACACAGCAGACCAAAACAAAGTGTTCCCGAGTGACGTTCATGTCCTTTAACTGATGATGAGCATGATCAGCTTGATAAAATCTCATTTGGAGTTGCTCATAAAACTGTTTGGGGAAAAAAAAAAAAAGATTCTTTGAAACTACTGAACCACCAGGACGCTCCAAACCAGCCCATAGATAATGAATTTCATGCCACAGCTCAGCTGCTGTGGAACATTTTGTATTTATCAGACTCGTGCTGCAATGCCATTGTGTTCTGTTCATGAAATAATTACCCCCCCCCCCGGGGGATGTTTGCTCGCTGGTTTGCTTGTTAGCAGGATAATACAAAAAGTAATTGTATTTCTGTGAAACTTGGTACAAAGAAATAAAACATTGTTGCAGTGAGGGATTAGTTTGATTGGATAACATTTTGCACCGTTTAAAAACAAAAGTACACAATCCATGCTACACTGAGCACATTCAGATCATCACATATCAAATGTTCTTGTATGCTGTTTAAATTATTTCCATGTCTGTAGAATCCCTGGAGAAATCATTAATCCTTGCTTGTGAGGAGGAGGAGGAAAAGGAGGAAGAATAAACACAAAGGCCTCTGCTTAAAATGTGCAATTACATTTTAAAAAGCCAGCGACAACAAGACACAACAGAACCAGGTCCCAGTGTTCATGCATGTGAATCCACTTTACACTTGAATAAACAAAAACCTATGGATATGGTGAATAATTCAGGGATCAGATGGGAGGAACTGGAGCGTAGCACATGTCAGTGTGTGTCCTCCAGGTTACAAACACACACCACCTGTGATTCTCCTACTGAGGAGAGAACTGAAGAACATATTGATGAGGCTGGAGTCTCAGAGGTAACTCTCAAGGAGCTGTCAGATCTTTGTCTTTACTACACAGGCAGGTAGTGTTTGCAGCTTTGGCAAATGTGTGTGTGAGAGTGTGTGTACATAGAACGACAGGCATCCTATTTATACGTTCTGCATCGAGCGAGCACGAATGAAGCGCTTAAGGGATGTGACTCAGCCACTCGAAGTCAGGCAGAGGAGTCCCACTGGCCTAGTTAGACAAGTAGAATAGAGGGAAAGCCTCTTTGCTTTTCATCCCGAGTGCTGGTGGGCAATTAGGTGGAAAAACCACTGCAGTAACGCTCAGATCACACCCCTCTGACACTGACAGACACACACCACTCTGCTCCTGTCTCCATCTGTCTCCTCCCCTCCCGTCTCCTCCTGACAAGGTGTTCTTGGTCTTCTTTAAGACCAAGAACACCTTGTCATCAACCCTTCTACATTCTTCCCCCAGCACACTGCCCCTCTGTTCTTTCCCTTTTCTCGTCCTTTAACTCTCGCTGCGATATTTAGGTCACTGTCGCTGTGAAGCACAGAAGTGGGTCATTTAGGATGAAAAACGTGAATCAGTAGAAAGCGTATTTAAAGATGCAGTGACGGACTCACGGCTTCAAACAGTGCATATATGCATGCGGACACACACACAAACACACACACACACACACACACAGACACACACACACACACAAATATATAGAGACAAGTATGTACACACATGCACACACCCACACACATACAAACGAGGTTAAATCCATGATTTTAACTGTGAAAACAACATCACCCACACACATTCAGAGCCGCTATGGCAATATGCTCACTCGGCTTTGTTGGAATCTGTGGGTGTTTACGGCACAAACTGTGCTGCAGGGCTGTTAGTCACACACATTGCTGCCATATGTAACAAACTGTTTTAAAACAAAGTGGCAAACTTCATTTGTCGCTTCTTACACTCCACAAACACTCCATCCACACAGCTGGCTGGACTCTCCAGACTCGGTTAACTCACTAGCAGCCCTAATGCTTCTGTTTTTGTGTGATTTGACAGTGACAGCAGAGCATGTGCAATCTGCATCCACAGATTGTCTGAGCATGCACCTTTTAAATGTGTGAAGGTAGGAAGAAAGGAAACCTTGATGTAAATCTGCTTTCACATACTGTATGTGTAACTGAGGATTATTTAAATGGAAAAGGAAATAGGCTGACTATTTTCTTGATTGATTAGCTATCTGATGACATGATTACACATTCACGTAAGTATAAAAACAAACAAAAAGAAGTTCGGACCTAGAAAGTCATCTTTGGAATTGTTTTAAATACATTGATAATGTGTGAGTGGATTGCCTTCCTCAGCAAAATTTTGATTTTTTTTTAATACAAAGCACTCCTCTATTTCAAGATGTTGCTAATACAGCGTCTTTGCTTCAAATGTCATTAAAATATAATCAAATCAATGTTTTGAAGATTTACTGACTGCTTAAATGTTGAACTCTTCCTTTAGTTCTGTTGTTTCCTTTAAGCTCCCTAGTCTTCTTTATCTCTGTTCAAGCATTGCTGTGACAAAGATCAAAAGTATTCATTCGAGGGAACAGGGGAATATCAGACATTAGAATTTCATGCTCTGCAAAATGTTAGCAAATTAATGATATCATCATTCATCATTCCTTAAACAACCTAAGTTAACAGAGTGCATTTAGCCATTTTCACCTCATGAGTCAATGTTTATATTTGATGACCCACAGTGTGACTCGTTGCTTCATCATGTTCAGAAGAATATCTGAGATGAACACGATAATTAGTTACGGTAAACTGAGTACTAATTAAAACTTGATCCTGTTTCTAAGCCTTTATCACAGTTTTCACTGCATCAAATACATTCTGCTGCATGACATCAAATAACATTTTTCTTCTGCCTTTGTCACCAATATTAAACACTAAGTGATATCACCGTATGAGGCAGACAGATGACCTCAAACAGTTTGTTATTAAGTTGTTTGTCACCACTGAAGTAATTCATATCAAACTGCTCATCTTGCTGACTTGTGTCGCTGGTGTTTGAGTCCACGTTTGACTGATGGTGTGACAAAACAGTCTTCAGTAGAGCTGAGGTTCAGCAGATGTAACTGTACTTGATGGCAGCTTAAGTCCTTCTCCTGTGTCTGCTCTGCTGTTAACCGTGTTCTCAACACTTACTGTAAACATCAACAGCTCGGGGCATGCTTAGAACAGCTCATCAGTCACAAACACACTGACACACACTTGCCAAAAATGTGACTGACCATTCAAATACAGTAGAACATTCAGAACACGATGTACAACATCAGAAACAAGGCCAGAAGCCATAATTCATGGTGTGACCCGACCGAACATGACCAAAACCAAAAACCTACTTGTGCTATGAATGTGTAGCATACAATACCAAACAAAGAGGATCAACAACTGAACTTTTTTCAGAAAACTAACTCCTGCAAGATTTACTCTACTGGTATGGATGAGTGTAAGTTACCTTCTAAATCAGTGCTCCTGGCCTCAATGGCATTCTTCTCCTCCTCTACCTCTTCTTTGTCTGCTTCCACCCAAGCACTCTCCTGACTTTTCTCGGGCCCTGGGGGGCCTCCTCTGCGAGCCCTCCAAGCTGCCCTGAGCTGCCGTATAAGAGCTGGAAGCTCCAGGGCGAGTGAAAGACCCCCACCACAGGTCACCGGAGGCATCCTGAGTGGACCCCACAATGGGGAAGGGGGAGCCTCATCTGGACAGACCCCAACTTCAACCCCAAGACTGGAGTCCTTCATCCTGAGGTCTGGTCCCCAAAGCCCCTCCAGCATTGGCATCCTCACACCAAAGCAAAAAAGGCAGGAATGTACAGTAAAGAAAGATTGAACGGAAGATGTTGAGTGAGATGACGGAAGGAGGAATGTAGTAAAAAGGGCAGAAGAGGAGAAGATGACCGTCAGGCAGCCATAAGACAGGCAGATGAGGACAGAGTCTAGTCGCAAGTCTGGATGTAGGACAGAGGAGTAGAGACTGCAGAAAGACAAAGAATCAGCAGTGAGGACTGAGAGAAGTGAGCATGGAGTGATAAAAAGGCAAAAACAAGGAAGGGAACTGGAGCGTGGACAAGAAAGAAAGAAAATGAGAATCCATCTCTTTGCTTGTTTCCCAGAATTAGCAGATGACAGTCTGCTCCCTCTTTCTCCTGCATTCCCTCTCCTCTGCTGTCTCACTCACGGTGATGCTGTTGTAAAGCCTCAAAGCCCCTCCCCTCCCCACTCTCAGCTTCCAAACACTCATCCAGCCTGTGTTTCTACTGGACATCCAATCAGATGAAAGATGAACACAGCCTCTGCCTCGTGGTCTCAGGTTAGCAGGAAATCAACACTTGGCTTAGCATCTGAGAAGCCATCCGAACGGTGTTCAATGAACATTTTTTCCAACCGTTAAACTTGCTGATTTGCAGAACATTACAGAAAATGCAAATAGTGAAATCGGTCTTGACAGACATAAACAATGGGGAAAAAAGACTATTATGTCCCCAGAACAAAGTCATGCAGAACAGAACAAAAAGTTATCTGCTTGGAGGCAAAACGAGGCACATGCCGTGAGACATCTTTTATCAAGGTTTCACTGGAAGAGAAACCCTTCAGTTCTTTTGAGATATTTGTTTTCAATTATTCTGTACAGGTGATTCAATAGCCTTGGACTAAAACACAACTAAGATGAACAACATGTCATAAAAGATATATTGTTGGAAGTATGTCAAAGAAATGTGAAGAGCAGAGAAACAGTTTGATTTACGGCACAACTGAACTCTGACTACATGCAAAACTGATCTAAACCACAACATTTCAGGTTTGACTTCCTCTTTGTCTTAGCTTAATACAATTACTCCAACGGCCTACTTTTCCTGATCATTAGAATGTTCCTTGGAACACGATGTCTTTTCTCAATGCCCCTACATGCTACACAAACAATGCCTTTCATGTGGAAGCTGAAAACCAATTAAGTGAATGTAATCAAATAAGAACCACATGTTCCTCTTTACATGCACATTGTCATTAAGCATGCAGTGAGAAAAAAATCTAATTTCTCTGAGTTAATGTCCTCTTGGGAAGCAGCCATATGTAAAAGAAAATACAAACGCACGAAAAAAGAGAAAGAATGACACAGCTTTGAGCGTCACATAGTGGAAGTAAAAAGTTGACAGATCACGAGACACAGAGTGTTAGTGACTGAAATGATTCCAAGGGTAATGTGATACTGTACTTCGATTGTTAAAAGTTCTTGATGTAAACCCACTCCTGTGACACAACAACTTTGATTGTTCTGCTCCTCTGACATTGTGAATGATAGTCAAGGACTGCAAAGTAAGTCATGAGGAGAAAGAAGATGATCCCAAGGAGGAACACAAAGAACACACAATGATTCCAAAGAGTGGGACCACTCCAAACTTAAGAGAAAGGAGAACACAGAACAGTGTCTGTATTGCCAAAGAGAATTATTGTGTCATAGTGCATCATCGATGCAGCATCACCTGAACCCAAAGCATCCAGTAATCAATTTGTCCAGCTCTTCTGTGGAATAAGGTCATCTCAACAATACGCTAGTGGAACCATTTATAACAATTGTGTTCCTGATGGGGATTTGTAAAGAAAGCAGGTTAATTATGATAATATTTACGAGGTGGCTCAGAATGTTAATCAGTGTGGGCTTCCTAGCAGGTGTTCTGAATCCATAGGTAGCCAAGGTTTTCAACAAAAGGCAGCAGTCAGTTTGTTAAAGCTTTGACAAGCTGTTGTCTGTTTCAGCCACAGGCTTCTTAAATGTCTAGCACACACACATGCACACACATGCAGGCACACACACACACATACACACACACACACACACACACATGCATGCACGCATGTGAACACACACGCAGCTTGTGAAATTCTTTTGAAGCTGTACATACCTCTTTTATTTCTTTAGATTTTCTATTTGTTTTTGTATTTAAGAAATTATTTTTGTTTAAAATCATGTGTAAAGCAGAACTTAATGATTTTTTTAATGTATCAACTCCCTCCTCAGTATTTACTGGTTTATATGTGCTGGTGAAGGGTTGGCACAGTGAGTTGGGCTGTTAGCTCAAATTGTCCGAAGGTATGATTGTGAATATGAGTGGGTGTTCGTGTTTTTGTGTGGCCCTGTAATAAACTGGCCACTTGCTCAGGGTGCACCCTGCCCATCCGCTGTAGTCAGCTGTGATAGGCTCCAGTTTAACTCCAAAAGATTAGATGATTCCTATTGTATAGATGATGAAAGAAGGAATGAATGCCAGTCCACATTACATTTTTTCTTCTTGGAAATCTCCCATGGTCTCTTCAGGTCTCTTATTGTGGAGTCCTGAACACTGACATTGTTCTGGGTTCTTTTGTGACCTTTTGGATCAGTTGATGTGTTCTTGGAGTAATTTTGTTAGGCCAGCCATTTTTGGACGGTTCCCCACCGTTCTCTCCATTGCGGATATTTGCACTCACCGTGGTTTGCTATAGTCCCAAAGCCTTAGGAATGGCTTCTAACTCTTTCCAGACCAATAGATCTCAGAGACTTTGTTTTCTCTTTTGTTCTTCACTGTCTTAGGATCACAGCTTGATGTGTTGCTATGGAGAATCTTTACCCATTTTAACTAGTCAGACAAATTTCAATTAACTGATTTCTTAGTTGAAGAGGTCTGGCAGGAGTCACGCCTCGGTCTGTCTTGTGAAAATGAAGTTTTAATGGGGGGAGGTGACTTTTTCCACACAGGGCCAGGTAGTTTTGAAAAGATTTACCAAACGATATCATCATTAATAACTGTGTTTTGTATTTACTTGGATTTTCATTGTCCAATAATAAAATTTGTTCAATGATCTCAAACACTGAAATGTGATAAAAATGCAAAAAAAGAAGAAATCAGGAAAAGAGGGCAAATACTTTTTCACAGCACAGTGTAAGTATGTAACAGGTATTCAGGTTGGTTAGGATCCTTACCCAGCATGCGAACTTGTATGGCATTCTGCTCTGACCTATGAAATGTGATTGCTCCACACCTCTGTGGCCGAGAGAAAGAGAAAGAGAAGCTGAGATTAATATTACAGCAATACAATACACACACTGCAATCAAAGAGTGTCCCTGCTCTTCAGTAATAGATACAGTATGAAATCACCATCCTGTATTTGTACTGTGCAATAATAATTTACCGAATCTAAAAAGTAAGTGAAGTCACAACAACCGTCTTTGTCAGGCTTCATTCTCAGAGACCTTTGGTAAACGGGACACAGAATCATAATCCCTGAACAAACAGACATGTATCATGTCTGATCTGATCTGAGGCTAGAGATTAAGAGTCTTCTTCTTCTTAGTTAGAAAAGAGAGTGGATGCTCTAAACAACAGTGGCATCTGCTGTTCCAGTATCAGCATGTCTGTGTGTTGAGTCAGACGGCATAAATGGGCAACACATAAAGTGGCAACAATTTGGACAATCAAATTCTCCCACATTAAATATCATATGACATACAACGAAGCAAATCTGAATATTTGTACTCTTCCCACCAAACAAACAACTGCAGAATCTATTAATTAATGCCATCAATATAACTCATATTTGTCAGCTATAAATGATCACGACATCTGTTGCTTCACTTCGAGCCCCTGCAAAGATATGTGACAAATATTTTCCATGGACAGCCCTACCCAGTTCTCAGACACCACAATAACATTCTGATTAGTAAAAACAGATGAAGTACAGCAGCAGTGTGGTAATCTATCATTGCAACCCATCTTAGGTCGGAGCTTCCACAGAATCACAACCCTGTGCTCTGAACTAAAATTCAATTGAAGTCATCTATTTATAAGTTACTAATGGCTGTAATCGTGCAACAGCTATTATTTTGGTAGACAGAGAGATAACGGAATGCAGTAAACACTGTTGCTGAAGGCAAAGACAGTCTGAACAATTTTTTTTTAGAAAGTGGGGACTTTTGCTGATCAGATGGGCAGATGAACATTTGAAATATCTTATTACAAACATCATTACAGTGCTGAAACCCCTCAGGAAGGAGACAGTTATAAAACTTTTTGAGTCAGAGGAAATGGGCGGATGGAGACAAACAAGAGACGATACTTCACCCTTACAGCACGAGGTGTTTACAGAACAGAACATAACTTCTCATTCCATGATGTAGAATTCTATACAGTCTCTCTTGGGTTAGACTTTGTCTACATGAGATGGGTGTTCACTGTCTCCAGTATATTTTTTACAGAATGATTCTAAAACAATTTGCATGGAACATTTCTTGCAAATTATTTACTATTGTCATTTATTTGTGCAGCAGAAACAATGTAATGTGATCACTAAGGTTTAGCACACAGGTGCTGCGCAATATTGTTTAACTATTTGGACAATTCAAAATACAGTATGCTGAAATGGGGGGCTAAAATAAGTGAAATAAGAAATTACATCAAGAACCCGTTAAGTTTTAGTTATTTTCAAATGTGTTATTGGAGAACAGATACAACCAAACACATGAAGTAGGGAAAGAGATGACTTCAACAGTAAGCAGTAATTGCTGAAACTGGACACCAAATACTGTAGTTAGACGTTAATATAACATGTGGTATCAAGGGATGCTACTGATCGATCTCCATGACAAAGGGCAAAACTTGAAAGCAAACTTGATTTTCATTTTTCCCCCAAAATTGAGACTTACATGAAAAAACGTCATGCTTCAAACTTTTCTGATCAAACATATAAAACTGTTTACATAGGACAGAACATCTGCATACGCTAGTATGCAGATGATGAACCTCTATTTCAACAGAGGTAGACATATTGTGTACATGAGTGATCCTGCAGCCTCAGCACAAACACCCAACTAGTCAGAGCATCTGCATGAGTTCTGCAGTATCCAGGAAGCAGGTTGACTGCCGTAAAGCTGTCGATACACTGACAGGACACAACAACACAAGGCCTGGAGCCCACATCTGCAAATAACACACCACTGGTGAATAAAGGTGCACCAAAATAAACTATTTTTTAAAAAATAGCTCACTTTAAACTCACTATCTACAAAAACATCCCTCTTAGCCTGATTTATAGGAATACCATAATAACTTCACAGACCTCCACAGCAAATGCAAAACATAAAGCGAACTACAACTCGGATGTTTTAAATCCCCTTTTGAGCACTTCACGTCCTCAGATGACCGTTAGGCTATGAATGCAACGCTGGTGTTATGTTCGGTGTTTCCAGGCCTATTCCAAAATAAGTCTGTGTCCCTGTTGTTCGCTAGCCATAGCTGTGAAGTCTCCGTCTACGTACCTCCACCGTCAAACAGGACATTTACACATCGTGGCAGCTCGAGGGGAAGCGAGCGAATGAATGCGACGGAATCAGGCGCGTGCTGAGTGTTTTCATATCACGCGAGTCAATGAGTCGCATACATCGAGACGAAAGGTGACCGTGTCCTGACTGACACCTGTTTCACAAAAAAAACTATTTCATCCTGCGCCCGTAGTTCGGTCTGACCGTACTGTTACTGTACGGACAGAGTCGGCTTCTGCTACTGCGAGGTAAAGTTGAGGTTTCTCCTTGCCGCGTGCGCGCGTGCTGTTTTCATGATTCGGTTGTGAGCCGCAGCGAGAGGAGATGGGAGGGGCTGGTTGTAATATCCGAGAGGCGGGACTTGTGGAGAGTGGACCAATCAGCGCTGGTTACATTCAGCGACTCGAGTATACAGTATTTCGTTAGTCCTCAGTTAACTATGCTTTAACCTCCGTAAAGACCTCGGACTCACGCTCTTGATTGAAGTGACCCAAATTTGATTATTTTTACTGTTATGATACTCAAGTGTTATTTCTCTTTTTTGTCAGGACAGCGTAAACGGCACAATTCCCATAAGCTTTTTAAGAATGATTTAGGTATCTGTAATATGTGAGTCAATATCTGATTGCTGCTGTCACAATCAGATTTCAAGTGGTTTTTCTCCCACTGAGCTCAACAATGGTTCCAGAGTAGAAGCAGAAACACATTTTAACAGCTATGTCCATTCAGTTTATGAAAGCTTTTTAAGAGGATTTTCCACAACTACATTAACCAGATTAGTTTTTCAGAATGATTGCAAGAGATGTGTACTACTTTGTACAGCATAGCTTTTAGATTCCTTTTCCATTTTTTTAGTTAAAAGTAATTTGGGTGGCAGGGTGGTGCAGTGGGTAGCGCTGTTGCCGTGCAGCAAGGCGGTTCCGGGTTCGTGTCCCGCTCTGTGCGGAGCTTGCATGTACTTCCTGTGTCTGCATGGGTTCTCTCCGGGTTCTCCGGCTTCCTCCCACCTCCAAAAAACATGCGTTTCAGGTTAATTGGCTGTTCCAAATTGCCAGTAGGTATTAGTGTGAGCGTGAGTGCCTGTCTGCGTCTCTGCGTAGCTCCGTAGTGCACTGGTGTCGTGCCCAGAGCTTCCCCTGCCTCACACCCTCATTCAGCTGGGATAGGGTCCAGCCCCCTGCAACCTGCTACAGCGGATGAAGCGGAAGAAATGTATGTATATGTATACATATGTTTTTATATGTGTGTATATATATACACACATATACATATACTGTATATAGATGCTGGTATATCAGATCAATACAGGGCACATCAAGCAATACCCTCCATGGAAGAGACAGTTAGAGGCCAAGATAAAGGCGACATGGAGAGAAGTCAGCCAGCTGGCTGAGCTGTGGAAAGGGAAAATGGTGAAGAAAGAGGTACCCAGGAAATACAACAAGCTCTCCATACCTGAATCACTCAAAACTGCCAAGCAGAGACTAACAGCTCTGGCTACCCGACTGAAGAGATACACCAATGAGATAGAGGCCAGGAGAATAAACAAGACCTTCTCCACTCAACCAGCAAAAGTGTACTCTCAGTGGCAGGGAAATAACAGCAGGGGTCAGACCCACCAAGAGCTGAGGTGGAGAAATACTGGAAGGGCATATGGGAAAGAGAAGCATCACTTCAAATATGAAACGTCGGTCAGCACCGGGCCCCGATTTGATTCATACCTACTGGCTAAAGAAGCTGACAGAACTCCATGAGCATCTAGCAGCACAGATGAACCAGCTTCTAAGGAATGGAACACACCCAGAATGGTTGACTGAAGGCAAAACAGTCAATAACCTGTCTTGGTACAACATGGAAGCTCCTGTCAGGCATCACGGCGGCTAAGATGAGTAGGCACATGGTTCAATATATGAGCGGGGCACAGAAAGGAGTTGGTAGTAACACCAGAGGAGCCAAGCACCAGCTACTGGTGGAAAGAGCAGTCCACAGAGACTGTAAGAACAGGCAGACCAGCCTGTGCAGCGCTTGGATTGACTAACAGAAAGCCTACGATTCAATGCCACACACGTGAATACTGGAATGTCTGGAACTGTATATGATCAACAGGACACTAAGAGCCTTCATCAAGAACTCAAAGGGAATGTGGAAAACAACCTTAGAGACCAAGTCCAAGCCAATTGCCCTAGTTAACATCAAGTGCGGCATATACCAAGGGGATGTACTATCACCACTGCTGTTCTGCATAGGCCTGAACCCCCCTCAGTCACATCATCACAAAGAGGGGTTACGGATACCAATTCCGAAGCGGGACAACAATCAGCCGTCTCCTCTACGTGGATGACATCAAGCGGTATGCCAGGAATGAGGAAAAAATCGACTCACTGATCCACACCACCAGGATCTACAGCGACGACATAGTGATGTCATTTGGATTAGACAAATGTGGTCGGATTGTATTGAGAAGAGGCAAGATGATCAGAACTAAACGGGTTGACCTACCAGGGGGCAGGATAGGAGAAATAAAGGACAGCTACAAATACCTTGGAATCCCACAGGCTAATGGCAATCATGAGGAGCCCGCAAGGAAGCCAACCACAGCCAAATACCTCCAGAGAGTAAGGCAAGTCCTGAGAAGTCAGCTGAATGGTAAGAACAAGGTCCAAGCCATCAACATGCATGCACTGCCAGTCATCAGATACCCCACTGGGATCATAGGCTGGCCAAAGGAGGAGATAGAAGCCACAGATATCAAGACTAGAAAGCTCCTCACCATGCATGGAGGGTTTCACCCCAAGTCCAGCAGCCTGAGGCTGTACACTAAGCGGAAAGAGGGAGGCCAAGGACTAGTGAGCATCAGGGCCACTGTCCAGGATGAAACATCGAAAATCCAAGAGTACATCCGGAAGATGGCCCCAAAAGATGAACTGCTAAGCGAATGCCTTAGACAGCAGAAACCTGAAGAGGTGGAGGAGGAGGAGGAGGAGGAGGAGGAGACAACTTGGAGGGCCAAGCCCCTACACGGCATTGTAGGGGCTTGGCTCTACGATGTTGTATTAACGTGTTACACCGTCAGATAAAGGAAGTGGCTGATATCAAGAAGACCTACCAATGGCTGGATAAAGCTGGACTGACAGACAGGACAGATGCACTGGTTATGGCAGCACAAACACAGGCCCTAAGTACAAGAGTAATAAGTAATAGAGGCCAATATCTACCACAGTAGATCTGACCCAAGGTGCAGGCTATGTAAAGAAGCCCTAGAGACAGTCCAGCATGTGGTAGCAGGGTGTGAGATGCTAGCCGGGTCAGCACACATGGAAAGGCACAACCAAGTAGCTGTTATAGTGTCCAGTATTGACTAGAAGTACCCAAATCCATATGGGACATACCACCAAAGGTGGTTGAGAACAACAAGGCTAAGATCCTGTGGGACTTCAGCTTCCAGACTGAAAAAAAGCTGTTGGCTAACCAACCGGACATAGTGGTGGTGGACAAAGAGCAGAAGAGAGCAGTGGTGATAGGTGTGGCGATTCCAGCTGACGCTAACATCAGGAAGAAGGAACATGAAAAGATTGAGAAGTATCAAGGGAACAGATGTGGAAGATCAAGGTTACTGTGGTCCCCGTGGTAGTAAGAGCACTTGGGGCAGTGGAAGAGTGGTTCCAGCAGATTCCTGGAACAACATCTGAAGCCTCAGTCCAGAAGAGTGCAGTCCTTCGAACAGCTAAGATACCGCACTGAACTTTCAGAGTCCCAGGCCTCTGGTAGAGAACCCGGGATTGAGGATGACGTATGTTAGCATGAAGCATACCATTTGAAAGAAACATTTCAGTTATCTGTGTTAAATAGCAATGCCACAATCATCTCTAGATGTGAAACTCAAACTTGTGGAATGGCAGTGTTCTGCTTATGAGTTCAGTTTTTTTAAAAGGTTGAGCAATCTGTAATGTGTGTCCTGTAAGCCAAAAACAGTGGGAAAATTCAGCTGACCATCATTTGTCTGTTTATATGTCTCAGAGAGAAGCATAATGAACTATTGTAGCAATAAAGTCATTTGCTGAAATGAAACTTAAGTGTTGTGTTGAATGAACCTTCACTAGTTCTAAAACGGACTCACAAATATGTTGCATCCATTTACGCAACATAGTTGTTATGCCACAAGTTTCTACAGCTCAAGAAGAATCAACGTCAACACAGACACAGACAAATGCACATTCTGTTCATTTCTTTTTCACAGTTATCGTGATATGTATTTCCATTTGAACAGACCTGTTCTAATCCTACTAGAATGATTCTTGGGTTTTTCTTGTCTTAGCTGAAAACAAATTTATTTGCTGACTTTAAGAGGATAAAATGCAGAAGTGTTATTCTGTGATGTAAGACATGGAACCGTTAGTCAGTTTCTAGGTAAATGTTCCTCAATAGATTGTACATGAATCAGTTGACATATGAAGGAATGAGAACAAAGAACTATAACCATGAAGAAGAGACTTTACTTTTCTGTGTTTTCACTTACTTGAGATATTGGACAAAGCAGATCAACATAAAAGGTAAAACATTTTCAAAATTTTGTACAAGGATCTCAGAAAAGAGGGATAATATGTGAAAATTAATTTAAAGGTGAAGCAATTCATAACATATAACTTTTGGTGAAGTTATGAATGCCTTAGATTACTTACAGTAGATTCCAGAGGAGAGTATCTGTCCATTAGACCTACTATGGATAAAATATTTAAAAACCAAAGTTCAAATAGGTGTATTTTGGGTTTGGAAAGATAGTAACAGTCATCCAACTCAACGAAATTCTGCTATTTTCATACAGCACACAGGGAGATGGCAAATATTTTTCACAGTAACTTAAAGTTACTTAAGTTACCAGACTTAGATTAGGCAAAGCAAATGGTTTCATGTACTTACTGAAATAGTACTTGAATTTGTTCAGCATCACATTAATGAAGTTTACACTAAGCTTACACTAGCCTACACTAATTTTAACATGACAGAAGTTAAGGTGGCGTACTGTGCAACTTAAAATAAGGTTGAGTATTGTAGTGCAACGTGGTCTGATGTCACGATGCTGGGGAGAGTTCAGTTCGAGAAAACAAGCTTCAAAATGGCGGCGTTTGACGAGAACCGTGTAAGTTAAAACAGTTTAGGCTAAATTAACATATTTGTACCAGTTATTTAGTAGGGAATGTTAAGTTAATGCAGTTTGAAACATTGTTATTTCATTTTTTGTCAGTTAAATTCATTTAAAAACTTTTTTCAACTCATTAGCTTATCTGTACATTAGCAAAGCACGAGAAAAAACTGAACGTCAACTTATGAGCTATTTACTGTTAGAGTGGTTCAGTCTGGCACTGTGATCTTTGCATATTTTGATGACATTTAGATTTCCATTGAGTGTGAGGACAACGCAGAAGGAGTTCCTGGCGTCGTCGTTTATGACGATGAGACATTTCCCATTTGTTCTCAGCAAGTATGACCCATCCTATGTCATTTCTGGTGCACTTTCAAAATGAATTTAAGTATGGTTTTTTTATGTAATGTATTTTAATATGGTGTTTTCATGCATTTTATATATTTTGTTACGGTGCTACACAGCTGACTGCTTCTGATGGACACGGCTACAGGTTGGACACTTCCCATTTAGTTTTCGACAATGATGCAACCTGTAAAGATTAACAGGCATTAAAAATATAGCTGTGTTTGAAATAACTTCAAATACTATAGGTCAAATTGGCACTTGCATGCAATGTCATATTCTATATATCCTCATCGAAATACCTGCTAAATCTATTCCTCTCTTTGTGCATCTGTCATACTGTAGTTCTGTGCAACCTTGGCATTTTTACCACTATGAGTATGGCGACACTACGCTGGACTGGAATCTTCCAGAAACTGACAATAATTCACTAGTCAGGTACAAAAATAAAACTTTTTTATACAGTTTATGTTGCTGTCCTTGAAAGGTATTATTTCATGTGTTGCATTTCACTACTTTCAGTAAATTCAATTTCTGTTTTGATTTTTATTGAAAATACAGTACAGTAAATCCAGATGTGTCAGATCAAATGTCATGTTTTTACAGTCATATGAAAAAAAGAGGACACCCCATGAAAGCATGTATATACAGTATTTTTTTTTTTACATATTTGAATAGTTATTAATCATTTTAACAACCGTGAGGGAATCCAAGTAATATAACTATACAATCAAAAATTAAGAAAAGCTCTTCTAAAACCTTTTGTAAAATGTAATTTAAAAACAATGCCATTTCTGGTTGAGGAATAAATTAGGACATCCCCACATATTTGTCACTTTACCCAGCATTCTGAAAAAGCCAAATTTAAACCTCAGACATTTAATTTGGTGTGCCACTGACTGTTGAAGTGAGCGTGAGCACCATGGTGAGATTCAAAGAGCTGTCTGATACCCTCATAAAGAAGACTGTGGCTGCTTGTGAGTTTGGTAAGGGATTTAGAAGGATCTCAAAAGATTTTGAAATCAGCCATTCCACCATCTGGAAAATTGTTTTAAAGTGTAATAACTGCCACCGTGGTCAAGTCTGGAAGTCCAAGCAACTTCATCCTCAGAGCAGACCACAAGATGCTAAAAGAAGTCATCAAAATCCTAGACTGCCATCATGGGACATACAACAGACTGTTGTTACTGTCAATGTGAAAGTGAATGACTCACCTACTAGACGGAGACAACACAAGTTTGACTCTTATGGGAGGTGTGCAAGGCGGAAACCTCTGTTCTGTAAGGAAAATATGAAGGCCAGACTGAAGTTTGCCAAAGAGAACATAAACAAAGACCATGACATCTGGACTAATGTCCTTTGGACAGATGAGGCTACAATTGAATTATTTGTACACCAGAACAGAAGACATGCTTGGCATAAACCAAATACTTCATTCAAAGAAAGGAACTTCATGCCAACTGTGAAGCATGGAGGCGGTACTGTCATTGTTTGGGGATTCTTTGCTACAGCAGGACCTAGCCAACTCGCCATCATAGAATTCACCATAAATTTTACCGTGTGTTAGGGTTTGCGAGAAACATGAGAAACCATCTGGAAAAGAAATTAAACCTGAAGCAGTCTTGGAACCTACAACATAACAATTACCCAAACCATACCAGCAAATCCACCAAAGACTGGTTAACAACTAAATAGAGACTCTTGGAATGGCCAAGTCAAAGTTCAGATCTTAATCCCATTGAGATGCTGTGGGGTGACTTGAAACGAGCTCTACATGCAGGAAACCCCTCAAACATCACACAGCTGAAAGACTTCTCCATTGAGGAGTAGAGCAAACTTTCTTCAAATGGATGTCAGAGATTGGTAGACAAGAAGAGTCTCACTGAAGTTATTTCAGCTAAAGGGGGTCATAGTGGTTATTAGGGGGTAGGATGTCCTAACTTTTTCCTCCATTGAAATACCTATTTTTGTTCACATCTTTTGTTTGATGAGTAAAACAATCTTTTCTTATTGCAATTAAATCACTTCCTTCTACAGAAATAAAAACAAGATACAAAATTGATGTACAAATGTCGGGTGTCTGTAGTTAGGTCTGTCACATGTCAGACAAAAGTACAGTAGTCAACGGCATCTGGAGAGTAATTTACGTACTTTTATTCCAGACTATCATTTTATACAGTCTCATTTGTTTTACCAGCTATTGCATGCCATAACTGCTACAGCATTCATAATAAAATCAGGGATTACAAGACAAACTTTTCTTTTATGTCTCAGTCTTCAGGATGAGGAAAACGAAGACGATGACTGGAACCATCTACAACCAGACAGGAACATAAATGTATTTAATTTAGTTTCTCATTCTTAATATTTTGGTTTGCTCGCAGGAATAAACAAAAAGCTATTAATAGAATTTGATTCTAATTACTAGAGAGGTAAAATCCACTGGAGTTAGCTGGTAATCTTAATCATTATCTTGCTGGATGTCAGTCAAGGAAGTGTTTCTTTGTAATTTCTGATGACCACAACATTTAAAAACTAAGAAAATCATTGATGCTATTATTGCATTTGCTGCTTTGTTTTCACAGAGGTAAAAAAAAATACATATTATGTAATAAAGAGTTATGTAACAAGAATCCATCTAAAGTGGTTACATACTGGGTTAATTTAATACATGAAGTAAATTTGAATTTGCATTCTTTAGTGTCAATTTTGCAGTGCCGTAGGGACTTAATGGCAAGAAACAGGATTTATTATATTATTTTCAGTTTTGTATTGGAAAAAAAAATGTACAGTACAGAATTGTGAGTTCTCTAAAATTCATAATCATGTCTTGTGTTTTCCATCCTACATTATTAGAATTCCAATGAGGGGACTAACATGGGAGACGTCTCTGACAGGTTAATTATCTATACTGTACATACTGTACAATAGACATTGTGATTTTTTTTGTATTTCAATTTAACATTTTGTTTGTTAAACTTGTGTTAGACAAATAGACAAATACTCTAACTGGGAAGATGAAAGCAGTGCCATGGAGTGGGAATCTTCAGAGACGACAAGGTAACTCAGTCTGTTTAATGCAGTGTATTATTATTTTCTGAATAGTAAATGCTTTATTAAGAGTAGTTTTTCTAGGAAGGCTGACATTTAGCTGCTAATGAATACAGTAATCATCAATTAAGGAATTCAAGGTGTCACCTGCTCCCGTACACACAGACAACACACAGAGAATAGAAATATCTCTACAAAAGAAAGCACGCTAAAAAGCATAACTACAAAACATGTAGCATCAGGATTAGATTATTACCTGATCCACTGCAGCTTGACTTACCTGAGGCATGTACTGATTTCTCTATGCAGAAATGTGGAGTCACAGAACTCGGACGAGGAGGAAATCCTGATGGATGTAGATCATCAGGAGTGACCGCCCATGCGTGATGCGTGGCTAAGATCTACACGACGACAGAAGTCTACCAACAATAAATTTAGAAGACTGTGAATTTGTCTTTGTTTGACTTTTGTCATTGCTGTAATATTCTACAAATATGACTCGGAGATACTGTGACCTAAACATACCCCAAACAGCTAGACATTGTAATGTTTTTACAATACATGACAGTTGATACCATACAGTATATTTTTTTATAATGTCTAAATTGTAGGTTCTTTAAATGTATGGGTATTGTAATGATTGTATAGAATTATGGAATACACAGTCTGACTTGTCACTGATTTGTTTGAAGAATAAATTACTTCACACAAATATGGGGTTTCTTGTTTTCTTACTTTTAGTTGAATAAAAGTAGATGTGGACACAACAGAAATATAAAAAAAAGAACAATTGAAAAAAAATCAGCATATTTTAATAAAACAATTTGAAACAGCAGTTGCATAGAATAGACTTATGTGTATTCCATCAGCATGTAGCTAGACGCTACAATACCAATTTGTTAATACACGTGTTCTTTAAAAATATATCACACCTGATAGAGCAACACTGTAAACAACAAGACCCCACTAAATAACACATAACTGGACCAGACTCCTATCATTGTAAGACACAAATTTACAATCCATTGCCAAGCTACTGAACAGAAACAAGCACATTGTTCACTGAGACAAATGCAATAAGAACAGAATACAGTAATAAAAATACAATGAATGGCCAGTAGTTATGTCTTTGTCTGGGACATCCCTTGAAACGGCAGTTGAGATCGTAAAAGTGACGTCTGCTATTTGACATTCTGGGGTCAGCGGTCTATAATTGACAGGATCATAGGTGGAGTCTCCCCTGACTGCGTCTGGCATGGAGAGGAAGCTGGAGCAGAGACATCAGATTCATAGACCAAAGAAGTAACGACTGTGTAAATACAATAAAACATGTCTGAGTGTTAGTGTGCTACTGGGAAACAAACCTTGGGTGTCTCTGGACTGCCGAATGGTGACTGCTCAGGTGAATTCTCTTTGTCAGAGGAAATGTTATGGCAATGCTGGGAAAACTTTCTCTTCAGTGCCTCAGCAATAAGAGCAGCTGGGTCACTGAGATTTGATGCGCTTCCTTTGCTGCGTCTCCTTCTGACTGGTGTGCCCCCGGGTGACCTAGAGGGAAACAAATATTCAGTAGATTTTTTTTCTTATATCTGTCAGGCCAGAAAACATGAAAAAAAGAAGTGTAGAAAACTAAATAAATTATTACAAATATTTTACAATTATATTGGTGAAACTCAATCTTATCATTTTATGATGTCCACATCAATATTGCTCTTTATACCTACCTCTCCACAGAGCGCAACTGAACTTGATTCAAGTCCTTGAGAACATCCAGCATTGATGGAATCCCCCTAACTTCTAAATTCCTGTTGAGACCCGGCTCCTGGCGCTTGAGCCGCCTGTTATCAAGGACTTTCTCGTCCTTTCTGCGCTGACGGATTAATTCTAACGCAGATGAAGTCTCAGTGAAGGAGCTAGGACAAGGAGGAGGTGGAGGTGGAGGTGGAGGGGGAGGGGGAGGTGGCAGTCTACCAGAACATCGAGGTGTAGAGGTCTGAGCCGGAGAAGACATCAAAGGTGTGCCTGGTGCATTCTGGGAGTTGTTCAGACCTAGCAAATTGTTTGAAGAGTACAAAATTTACATTACTAGTTTGAATGCTTGAATGAATGAATAAAACAGGCATGGACAAACAGTACGGTATATTAGGCTTTCTAATCCAGCTCACAAAACTTGCTTAAATTATATAATTAAATGTAATTAGAATCAAATCACATTAATTTAAAGTTTAATTTTACACATGTCATTTGCATTAGTACAATTAAACACTCTATCCATCTCTATCCTCAGCTGGAGCAAATTTTAGAATGGCCCACCAGTCAAAAAGTTTACCTACCCCTGGAATGAACGAACAAATGAACAAAAAAATTTTTTGGACATATGTAAATACAAAATAAAAAAAAAAAAAGATGAGACATGGCACAGAGTATGAACCTGAAGTTGGAGCAGCAGTAACAATCATGGCTATTTGAGCTCGCAGTTTAAGCAGCTCGCTCTCCAGCGCGGTAATCTTCTTCAGAGCGTCCTGGTTGGCCGTCTGCCTCACACATCCACCTCCTCTCTGGGGTTGTTTCGAGACAGGTCGTGGGTATCTCATCGCAGTCGGATTTACAGTACTTTGCTTCTTTGGGGGCAAATAGTTCCTGTGGAGATGAAACATCCTCACATATTGACTTCCAACTTTCACAACACTATTAAGTGAAGCAGGAATGCACCTATATATTGGATTTACAGTTAATATAATTTAATGAAGAGACTAATGTGTGTCTCAGTATAAGAGGTCCCATGTTATGTAAAATACACGTCTTCATTGTTCTCCAGTATAAATGTCTGTACCTGGAGAGGTGTCAGCTCACCTCCTGAGCAATGCCAAGGTGCCCTTGAGCAACATATCCCAAAAGCTGATGTGTTCCATTTCTGTCATGAACAAACTGTCCACAGTGAAACCACAGCAGAGTCCTCAGCGTTCTGTTCATCCCAGTTCCCCACATTGGCCCTACATCCCAGTTTTATAGCTGTACTATAATATCAACTGACTCTACTTCATGGCTAAGTTGATATTATAGTACAAAAATTATGTTAATTGCCTAATATAAAGTGCAATAGTTATATTCAGATTAAATACTATGACTGACAAAGGTTTTTATAATTTAAACCTGCATAAAACTGTTCCAAAACTAGTCCAAGCAGAAAAATGGTACAAAAAGGTTGGATATCATCGCTTTAGGGGATGGAGGTGTAGTGGTCGTCTAGCCTGACACTCAAATGGAGGGGTAAAAGATAGTTGTAGAAAATTCCAGAAAGCAGAGACAGCGTAAAAGACAGGTGGCTACCATTCCAATAAGAAAAGTCTATAAATGTTATATATCTTGGAAGAAAAAAGTGAAAATTTTTAAACTGATTAATGTACTGTATATGAAAATGAATGTATAATTGAATGGTTGTAAATCCCTATTTATGTGCTTTTACCCTTTATTCTCATGTACTTTCTTCTACGTTCTCTAAGTCAGGTTAGACTTGTCACTTGTAGATAACGGTATCAGTTACGGGCTTGTACGAAACTATAAAACTCTCCTGTGAGCAAGTCTGTCATCTTTATCGGATCCCCCCCCAAAAAAAATATCTGAGTGACCTAAATGTTGGATTTGTTTGCCAATGTAGAAATGTCTGTGATGATTATCTGAACCATACTTATCTAGAAATGATGTTGCCAGTCGTGTCTCATTTCCTAGATATATTATTTCTACAACCACCCCCTGATTCTGTTTCATATTCTGTTGGAAATGAGGGGTTAGGGCAAAAACAAAAATTGGGATATGGCGCCCCGTGTATCTACCACTTTATTTCACAATATTTTATAAAGTGTTTGCAATATGTTCATATTAAAATAAGATGAGATATTCTTTTATTAGTACCACAGTGGGGAAGTTTCCATTATTACAACAGCATAATCACTGTGGGGTAAGTAAAAGATATAGAAGAATAAACACTCAACAAGTAGGATAAATAACATATTTACAAATTAGTATTAAAGTTGTCATTTGCTAAACTTTGCTGAATGGGAACAACTACCATGTTTCTGTCATCTTGTCGAGATGAACATTCTTACCTCGTCATGGCAAAACTGTCTCCCTCATCGTCATGCACCCAGAGGATGTCAGCAAATGATGGGATGGCAGGAGGATCTGCAGAGTGTTCAACAAATCCATAGGGCCTGTTGGTGAGCAGAGGAACCTGAGGATGGAACACAGAAAAACAGTGATTACACATTGACAACAACCATAAGTACAGTATTTTCCTCACTGTAAGGCGCACTGGACTATAAGGCGCATATTCAATGAACGGCCTATTATAAAACTGCTTTCATATGTCTGCTGAGATCACTGGGACCTCCCTGCCCTCCCTCCAAAAGTTGCACTCCTCAAAAGTTAGAGAGTCGGGCAGGGAAGATCATCTTAGACCCATCACACCCTGGACACAGACTGTTTAAAAGTCTACCCTCTGGGAGGCGATACAGAGCGCTCCTCTCAAAAACCACCAGGTTAAAGAACAGTTTCTTCCCCCAAGCCATAACACACTTGAACAGTAAATGTTAAATTATCTTGTCTTCCAGTCCTTGCACTCTGTTTACACGCACTCTGCACTTGTACATTGTGTCCCCCACCCACCGCGTTTTGTGTTTTTTGTATTTAGCATAGTTATTTATAGTATTTATAGTATTTAGCATAGTGTATTTAGCATAGTTAAATTTAGTGTTACGAATGTACAGTTTGAGACACCACCTGCCGGAAACAAATTCCTTGTCTGTTTTTTTAACAAACGATGGCAATTAAAGCTGATTCTGATTCTGATATATAAAGCGCACTGGATTATAAGACGCACCGTCGGAATTTGAAAAAAATGAAAGGCTTTAGGGTGCTCCTTATAGTGCAGAAAATACTGTAATGTAAGGTAATAATTCTGGAAAAGAAGCAGCAGCACCCGATTTGCTTTGTATGATTAGACCATATAAACGAAAACGCATAACTTCGTAACAGAGTAACTAATAGTTTTAACATTTTTGCCATAGCCGTCATCACTGTCATCCTAAACTACACTGATTCTGCGCCTATTTGGAAAAAGATGAGCAGCACATGTACCTGAACTTGCACACGTGGTGCTGGCGCCAGTGGGAGGTTGGTGCCGATCATACGCACAATACTGCGGTACTGACCATTCAGAGAACTGTCCCACACTGGAACCAGCTGCAGATTAGAGGACAGAAAAACATTAACAACCTGTTTGAAAAGTCCTCACCCTAGATCCCAGTTAACCACTTGAATGAACTAACCAGCTGCATTTAATATTACTGGATGTTTTTAAAAAAAAAGACAGAATACATAAGGTAGCATGATTCTGTGTGTGCTCTCTCACCATTTCTGGAGGCACTCCAAAGTAGTCCAGGACTGTATGCAACACATACAGAATATCCTCAACCAAAGACATCAGAAGGACTTTTTCAAGCACAGTCTGATCTCTCTAAATGTTCTGTTTCTGCTGACTGACTTGACAAGAGGCCAAAAGAGAGTAAAGGTCACTTAGTCACAGTTTCCACCTGAAAAAAAAAGAATAACATGCAAAATGTTTAACAATTAATTAAATGAAAAGTGACCAAATCTAAGCCACACATCTTGGGTTGATTATGGATTCAGACATATATTTTATTTATCCTGACTGGCAGTAATTTAGTAATATCGATCAAAACACGATGTTAAAAGTTCTCATGAGGAAATCCAACGTAAATCGTAAATTTGAGTGAAATTTCATAAAATGAGGTCCTCTGCTGTGCTGCAGTTCAATGATGATTCTGACTGTAGCTACAAAAGACCACGATGTTTACCTGCGTAAAGCAGCATGTTTCATCAAAACTAAAATGACTAACACATGAAGGAATATGTGTGTAGAGCAACTTACCATGGTCATGTTCCTTTGCTCTCCTTTGCTATAACGTGAAAAAGTAACTTCACTTGTCCAAGATCTTCAATAACTAGTACTTAAATCAACTGGTTAAATAGCAAGAACTTCGTTTCTTTCTCCTCAAGACTCCAAGCAGCAAATCCGTAAAGTCAAATAACGCGGCAGAGTAAAACCTCCTCTGATTGGCTGTAAATACAAAGTGGCCAATCAGAGTTGGAGACAGTGCAGAGTGGAGAACGGCTTATTACCAATTGGGTGCCAGAAATACGAGGCACCAAATTTGTATTTGACTGCACGAGCTGGCTGTCGTCCCGTGGTAAGGAGGTGAAGTTAGAGTTAAAGTCACCAAATTTATCGCATCTTTGTGGGTTTTATGTCATTGTTAGTTGTAACGGCTCCTTACGGTTTGTCCTAGCAGTACGAATGATGATGTATTTTTAAGTTAGATCACCTCCTTCACATCTAAAGAGTGGATAGCTTCCTATGCTAACTAGCCGTAACGCTAGCACTCAGACTGGTTATTAGGATCAAATCACCATGGAGATTGTGCAACAGGCTTGTAGGTGTCGGTGTATAACTTAACGAGTGGTTTCAGGTCACATAAAGCCAACAATTTATAAACTACAACTCGTTGGTGTAATCATTGAGTTAAACCGTGGTGACAGCGTAAACTTGAGTGTTCGGTTTCAGGTGTAACGAGGTAAACAAAGATGATGGATGCACTGTCAGTGGTGGCTCAGCTCCGGGACCTGGCTTCTGAGCCGCACAACCGAGAGCAGATCGTCCAGGACCAGGGCTGTCTGCCCGGCCTGGTCCTCTTCCTGGACCACCAGAATCCAGACGTGTTACTTGCGACTCTTCAGGTGAGTGGAAGAGGGTGGACTGATGGGATGTATACTGTATTGGCATCGATTGTAAAATATTTCACAGGTTGTGCTTTATATTACGATTTCACGGAAAAATATTTATCTTTATTTCGTGGTATTAAGTTATATCGAGGGAGGTAACACTGTAACAGTAATCTCACTTAATAAAGCTGTTCAGACATGGATGATCAAAACTATGTTTTTAGTGTCAAAGTTCAAACACACACACACACACACGCACGTGGTTGCGTGAAAAAATGTTGCTCAGGAAAATATAGACAATAAAATGTAGACAATACGTTAATAATTTAAGCAGCTTGTGTATTTGGTAAACTAATGTGAGGTGTGAATGTATAATATTGTCTTGTCAACATTTGACCTCAGACCTTGCGCTACTTGGCTGACCTGACCCCCAACATCCCCACAATGAAAAATGAGCTTGGCATGATGGTGAGCCTGGAAAATGTAATTGCAAGGTAAGGGTTTTTTGTTTTAATTTCAGACTGTAGCATATTGATGTGCCCTCATACATTAGCAGAGCCTCATGAGGAGAGAGGAAAATAGTTATAAATGAAAGAAGTTTAAAATAAGCAAAACAAAGACATTCACACAACATATTCAAAGTCATAGCTAAAAACACACAAAAGATCAAACAGCCAGAGAAGCATGAGGGGCTACTGTTCAGTGTGACAGGAGCATGTTTCTTGAAAAGAGTCCATGATCAGGGCATGAAAGACCACTTTCTACAATCAAAGACAGAGTACTATACTGTAGTTTCATGTTATCAGTAAAAAATCAATCAGTCTATTAATAATCTCATGAAAGGTGTTCAGTCACTCGAAGAAGCACCGTTATAGTCTGATGAGACTTGGACTGTGGGCTTTCTTTTTACTTCAGTAATTTGAATTGAATTATATAACACAGAGATGTGGTAATTTGGTGATCTGGGACCACACAACATTGAATGTCCTATTTCTTCATACAGGGAGGGGCTGTCTGTTGACATCATAGCCTTGGCCCAGGAGGTGTTTAACATTCTGTCTAGTCCTAATCCTGTGCACCACTCACCAGAGAGGCAGAGGAAAAAGAAATCCCAATTCTTTATCAACTCCTCCAACAAGAAGGCAAAATCTGTCACTCTGCATATCCAGGGACTGGACAGCACTGTGAGTAGGCTGGCATGCAAACTTACACCAAAATACTCCTGTTGCATTACCAGTTATTAATATTATCACTAAGTGAACTAATGGTCCCTCTCTTCTCTCAAGGCTCAGCGAGGTTTGTGTGAAGAGGCTCTTCTGAAGGTCAAAGGAGTGATCAGTTTCACCTTCCAGATGGCGTCAAAGAGATGCACTGTCCGCATCCGTTCAGATGTGCCCACTGAGGTAATGCACAGAAGCTCTGAGACAAACGATCATTAAAAGCAAATAGCCAATTAAAATTCAGTTCACATCCTGCATTAGTCAACACATTGCATATTGACAGCCATTGATAGACAATGTCATGCAGGAATCTGACGTGAGAAAAGAGAACTTATGTTTGATGATTAATTCCGGAGACATTTTTCATGTCGATTCCTTTACAGAGTCTGGCCTCAGCCATCGCTGCTACTAAGGTGCTGTTAGCCCAACAGGTGGTGAAGAATGAGGCAGGAGAAGAGGTGAGCAGTGGATATATGGACCACATATTCTGTGTTGTGTGTGGATTCATGTTGAACTCATTACTTCTCTCAAACCCTTTTTTTTTTACAGGTGTTTATCCCACTTAAGTCATCAGGAGTTCAGGTGCAGCAAAACACGACGCTACCCAGCTACCTCCCTGAGGAGGATAGCCCGGGAAGGGAGGTTGACCGAGCGCTGTCCCGCACTACAGCCAAGAGTGACTCCAATGGAAGCTGGCTCAGCAGTGCTGCCACCTTCCTCACTAAAACCTTCTACTGGTGAAACTGGTGCTGTCTGAGATCCAGTGGCAAAATGTGGTGAAAGAACTTCCCCTTCACTGTGCATTGTCTAATTGGACATTACTGGATGTTAGTGTACCACAGCCAGCATCCTTACTTTCACAAACTTACCATCAATTCTTGTTGAATAACTACAAATTCAAAACTGGAACTATTTTACCTCTATTGTGGTCAGCTGAGTAGAGGCACACATACTTGAACTGATTTCTATCCAGTATTTTTCATTCAATGTAAATATTTTCTATCAGAATATCAAAGATTCATTTTCAGTCTGCTTGTCCAAATGATTTGAGTTGCTATTTTCCTGTGCAGTGTTTTTCTATATCCTGATATTTTCTGTAACATAATCTATAAAATATTACATGTGTTCAGTGTACGCTGTCATTGTGTCGTTATTTTCGATTATGCTATTCTAGTATATGAAAAAGGACACACTCATTGTAATATCACACCAGTGTTTAGGTAATCAAAAGTTTTATTACCCTTGCCAAATAGTGTAGGAACAGTCGTACAGTTGTTGTTACATTGGTTCAAACCCTTGTTTCTGAAGTCAAGGGCTCTTCAGTTTTTTTTAAGCTTTGGGGTCCATCTTAATAAAATATAGGTATAATATTGACTTAAAAATACTTTTTCTTGTGTATATGTAAGAATTACTAGTTAACATATTGATAACTGCTATGACACCAGCACTACAAGATGATTAATCTGAATTGTCCTCTGCTCTGGTGTTGCAGTAAAACCCAAAGTTAAGAGAACCTGAAATGCTCAAAGCAGCAAGACTAGGAGTTGACTGAAAAGGATGCAACATGGCAACAGTCTGTTATGCCTCTAGTCAAAAACTGTAAGAGGGACAGTTTTAAATGTTACCTCTGACATGACAACAAAAAGCTGATATTTCATCGTAACTTTTTATACTTTCAACAAATCTAAGGGAAACTACATGAGACTTTTTAGGCGTGTGGCCAGAAGGGCTCACACTTGGAATGCATAATTTCATTGCAGTGACTACAGATGAGTCACATCCTTCCTATAAAGCAGTAAGGCAGAGTAATATTAAGCAGCATTTATTTTTAAATCCTTCATCAAGAAGACCCGATGAATCAGATTGTTTCAGAAATAATCAGTAAATTATTTTATCTATTTTGTACTTGGACCAAAAGAAAAGTCCTCCAACACAAGCTGGCTAAAAGCTACAGTGTGACGGGATGTAGGAAGCAGCTTTAATGAAGTAAACCAGGTAAAAAGGGGGCAAGACTTGCTGTGAAAGCAAAACATTTTTCTCTGTTTGAAAAGAACGTGAATAAAAGGAAGAAAATCACATTTTTTCTGTACAGTAATTAAATACAATTGAACATAAATTTTTTTACAACCTAATTCATTTCTTTTGAGAACTGTACTTTTAATTTTCTCATTTCACTTAAACTCCATGAAGCTCCAACACCTTGTCTCATCCCACTATATACCTCTAGGCTCAAATCACTGTGGACACATCAAAAATATATGACAAGACGCCAAACCTTCCTGTAGTTATAATACAAGAGTACCAATATCACTCCTACATCCCATCTCTTTGTAACATTTCTACAGAAATATTCCAACATGAGAATTATGAGGTTCCAGTCAAAGGGAGCAGACACATCACTGTGTGTCCTGAGACGTCCAGTTATTCCAGTAAGTTTTACAGCGACAAGAAAAAAAAAAAAAGAACTTCAAGTATAATGGCTCACACCCACACACACACACACACACACACACACACACACACACACACACACACACACACAAGCACACACACGCACACGCACACACACACACACTATGAAATGAGCATTCAATGCTCTGATTACAGGACACTAGCATCCGACTGAGTATGTTAGTGGGTGTGACAGAACATCACAGGACCACGGTCAGCGCCAGAGGCAGGCTTGTGGAGAGACTCATAACCTCCGTGGTGACATTTTAAGGAGATCTTGGAGATGCCAACATTGTGGAAATGGTTGCGTTGCTCTTCTGTTGTAGGAGTGCGGCAACATTTAGCTCTGAAATTGTCTTAGCTGTGATTTTGCGAGCCATTCCTTTGGAAAAGCTCTCTTTTGCTCCTCGGACCATCTCTTGTGTCTTGTGGCATGGACTCCAGATGGTCTGACAGGAAGTCAAGCAACATCTAAAAAACAAGGACAGCAATGGAAATTGTCACCTGTTATGAAGTCAATGGAACACAAGCTCACCGCTGACTTTTTCAAACTGCTCATTTCAAAATTATTTTAAAAACTCACTGCATTTGCACTGCTAGTGGGGAAACTGAAGGGATGTACTGACATTTCATAAAGCTACAGTTACAAGAATAATACTTTTTTTCATATTATAATGGAGGTTGACGGTTCCTGACTTTATTGAATGAGTAGAATAAATATTCTGTGAGTCAGCAAGGTTCCTACAGTTTCAATGTCTGTGTTTGTGTGTGTGTGTGTGTGTGTGTGTATCAGATAATGCAGGAGATACAGGAATTACATAATCGTAAGGTTAAAGAGAAAGTGTGTTGTAAAAGTCAGGGTAACATTACAAGAGATGCAGTAAAACAAAGGTTTAAGAGCACAACTTCATTCTTGCTCTGGGTGATATATTTTAGTTCAGTATTATTAAGTGTAGTACAGTATAGTATTCCATAAGAGGGGAATTTCCACTGTTACCAGTCAGAATAAATTAATAAATTTATTCACTTATTCTTAATAAATGATAAATACATGTCTGTTAATTCCACCTCCACATCAGTGGAAGTGCTTAGATTTTCCACTTGAGAATGTAACTGAAAAGCATTTGATTAAATCCTGATGTCCTGTTAAATCTTTTAACGTCTACACCACAATTTCATAATGCAGGATTCTGTGTCAAGCTACAATACAACCTTGATGACATCACTATGACATCATGAAATGCTGTCGTAGGCTAGCTGGAAGATCAAGTTTTTCAAGCAGTATCAGTTCCATCAGGTCAGAACCAAAGCTAAACCCGAGCGGGGATGCTTACGGACCTGGTTCCTGCTGGGCTGATATCTGCTCTAGTCCACCCAGAGGCTTTAGAACACCATTTTCCCTGAAGGCGACACGAGAAACAATCTCCTCCTCTTCCTCACGCTGCTGCTCTTCTCCCTCAGGAGGAGACAGTCTGGTACGTGAAGGAAGAACAATCACCTCTTCGAACTCACCGTTCTCCCTGCAGGGAAAAAAAAAAAAAAAAGAACAATTTTATAAATGTTACCTCACTGCAGTCAGATAAACTCAACGAGTTGATTTACCTCACCTCTGGTCGGGACGGCTCAGCGCTGCCGTGTTGAGGTCTGGGAGGGGGTCAGGTTGGCGACTGATGCTATTGTGTGACGGTGACTCGGTTACTGCAGGTGAACGTGGGGTAGCTGTTGATGAGAAATGGCATCATGGGAAAGGATTATGGATTTCTTTTCAGGCATAACAGACGTTACCTGTAGTTACCTGCATTATCTCCATTCCTGTTAAGAACGTCTTTCTAGAGGAGGGAAAGACACCAAAGAGAGACATTCAGGAACAAGGTCATCAATCACGGTTAGTCAGAGACAACGTCTCAGACGTTACCTTCTCTGCCGTGTCTGAACGTCTCGTTCTCTTCATGATCTCCTCCAGACGCTGGTGAAAGAAGGGACTTCATTTTCACTGTGTGCGAAGAATGCTGTGAAATAAATAATAAATGCATACGTTGAAACATTTCACCTTTTTTCTCTCCAAGCGTTCGGCTTCCTCTTTCTTGAAGTGCTTGTCTCTCTCCTGTCTCAATCGTTCTGCCTCCTCTCTTTGTCGAGACTCCTCCTCCTCTTTCTAAAACACAAACACACATGCTTTTGTTTTAATATCAGACTGATGGACTTTGGAGTTTTTGCGCTCAGTTAAACCTTCTCTGACCTGTTTCTGAAGTTTCTCTGCTTCCTCTCTCTCTTTCTGAAGCCTCTCTTCCTCCTCCTTCCTCTCCTCCTCCTCCTTCATTTGCCTCTCCTCTGCTTGACGTTGAGCCTCCTCCTCTCTCTTTGCTCGCTCTTCAGCCTTACGGCGAAGCATCTCCTCCTTTGCCAGCCTGGATAGCAGAGGATGTAGACACACACACACCTTCATCACCAACCATCTCCTTGCACTCTGAAAGATCTCATTGTTAATTTCAACGTCAAGGTACCTCGCCTGCTCCTCCTGCTGCCTTCGCTCCTCTTCTTCTCTCTCCCTCTGTTCACGAGCCAGCCGGCGATTCTCAGCCAAGATGCGACTCGCTTCCTCTGGATCTGTGGTGCCTGCTGAGGGCTTGTGGGCTGGAGGACTGCTGATACTTTCTAATAGTCATCACAACCGAAGTTAGGATGTGAAGATAAGAAAAAAACTCTTCACATTACAGCTAAAAGTAAAAAGAAAACTTAAATAAAGCATATAGAAATAGGGATGAAATAGATAACTTCCTCGATGAATCATTACATTATAATTAAATTATGAATGAGGCACAAAGGAATGATAAAAATTGAGATGAGGTAACTGACCGTTTGCCGCTGTCTGTTCACCACTGGGTTTGTTTTGACCCACTGGTTGAGGCCGAGGCTGAAGAGGACTGAGGACCAGCTCTCCCTTCTCCTCTTCTTGCTTTCCAGTGGGTTGGGGGCTCTCAGAGGTGGACCTGATAGGACGAACATTCCCAGGATCCTCTGGCCCCAGAGACTTGAGCAGCTTGGGGGTTGGAGGTCGCCCTGCTGACTTCTGTGGAGATCTGATTGAAAGAAAGCAGCATTCAGCTATGATTCTACAAATATCTTCCCTTTATTCAAAGGTTGTAAAACAAAAATAACTTGACAATGTATAGCACACTATAAAATTTGCCAGAACCTCATACATTTGTTGTTTCAGGTTCCTGCTCCCAGAAATCCAGAATTGCAATCTGCTTACGCATCTCTTTTCTGCTGGCTGTGTTCTCCTACCTGCCAGAAGGGGCTGCTGTCACTTTGCTGTTCCGCTTGCTTAGGGAAGAGGCGAGCTTGTTGGGGGGCAAACTAAGAACAGGGGTCAGCGGGAGTGAAAGGTTGCTCCAAGACTTCCTGACATTGTCCCCGTCTTTGTGCTATTAGGAAAGGAAATTTTAAAAAAAACAACGCTTAGTCAAAACGAACAGGACTTTCTTTCAATCTAATAAAAATTCAGGTAAACCAGAACCAGATTGTGTCTCTGCTGACATTAAAGTATCCACAACGTGCCACACAAGGTAATCAGGTGTTACAGAAGGTGCCCAGACTCAGGTGCCCGACCGACTGACCGATGGTCAGTAACAGGATTAGACTCTGACATCCTTCCTCTGACTGTGTGTAACCACTGGCACAAATCCAGGACACCAAAATAAAAAAAAAACCTCAACTCCTGTTTTTACTCTGAGAGCCCTGATTCACATTGATAATTAGCTACAGCAAACAGTATGTAGACAACTGTAGCTGGATGATCACTGATATGTTGGATTGGACCTGCATTATTCATATGTGTGTGTATCTGGGTCACAGTGTGGAACATAGAGAACAGACGATGCCATGCTACGCAGACCTTAATGCTGTAAACTGTGACACAGAAGCAGGCAGATGGATAGAGGGGAAAAAAGGTGTGCGTGTGTGTGTGTGTGTGTGTGTGTGTGTGTGTGGTGCAGAGCCACACAGATACTCTGGTGTATTGAATATGACATAACACAAAAATGATGTGATGTAAGAAATATGTCAGGTGATCACAGTATCAGACACATTAAAGTAAATACTGTACCCTTACATATAAGATTCTGTAGATCACATGTGTCAAACTCAAGGCCCGGGGGCCAAATGTGGCCCGCGAGGGCATAAAAGGTCATAGTATTTAAAAATAACTAGGTCAAAAGTGTGCTCTTTACAAAAAATACATCTCCCACAATGCAGTAATTCAGCCCATTCTAACTTTGACAAAAACAATTTGAACTAAGTTAATGTCCTAACTTGTGTCTGATGTCATTTTTCTTTATTTACTGGATAGTTTGATCCTTGATTGATGGAGTTCTGTGGGTTTAATAACCTCACAAATTAAAAGGATTTATGTTAGAACAGAGAAACAAACAAAAATAGTTTTTATGTGTAACTGTAATGTGTGTACCTTGACTAAGTAATAAATTCAGGGTTATTTAACATTAAGGAGTAGTTAATTTATTTTTCATTTATTTTACATTGCATTTAGTCACATTTATTAGTTACATCTGGCCCTTTGAGGACAGCCATTATGCTGATGTAGCCCTCGGTGATAAAATGAGTTTCACACCCCTGCTGTAGACATTCAGGTGTGGTTCCACCACATGACCCACCTGTGTGGAGCCAGTGGTCCTCCTGCGGACAGTCTTTGATGAAGATGAGGCCGCCTCCCTGCTGAGGCTCCTGTCGTGGCTGCGGCAGTGGGGGAGCGGTCTTGTCTGCAGGGTCTTAAAGGACATGGAGCCCATGGGTTGGCAGGACACTGAGCGAGGACACACAGGCATGGCTACGGTGATGCACCAGGCGAGAGGTCAAAGTGTTTTCAGGAAGGTGTGCAATAGGCAACGAGAGGATTTATGGAACGCCACCAAAGGTTTGATGTACAGAGGTTGAAAGCAAGACGGACAAAGGAACGAAAAGAGGACAACAAATGAGTTAGTGGATGAAAGATGAGCGCAGGAGGGCCAGCGGAGGATTAGGAGGAATGAAAAGAAGATATATGTAATGGTAACAGAGAAGAAGAGAAAGAAGGTATTAGTACTACTGATTGGTAGCACACTTTTACTGCAAACATCACTTGGGAATAAATATTTCATGTAATGCTATATTCAGTAGGTTTAATCAGAAAAAAACATGATCATATTTATATCTAAAAGTTCTCATACAAAAATGTTCCATGGTTTAGAAAATCAATCCCTGCTTTAAATATTCCCAGTGGTGGAAGCATCTCTACTCTGGAAGAGTCATTTAGTCAGAATAAACTAAAAGTACACATGCATTAGACACTTAGTGGAAGAGAGAATGCTTTAAAACACGTGAAAGGGTTCCTTTCACGCACTGCAGACGATACAGAATGTGTGTCAAGGAAAAAAATGAAGTGTTGCATAGAAGTCAGTGTGAGTCGACACGAAGACGCAAAAACTGACAGCAGAGGGAGGCAGAACGATAACGACACGAATACTGTCTGAACAGCTTAGTTATATCCAACTGTGTGTTTGTGTAAGTGTGTGTGTGTGTGTTTGCATGTGTGTGTGTGTTCCTAAAACAGCTCTCAGTGCCTGATACAGACTGGTGAAGGAAGTTTCAGACGCTGTAATGCTCTAAGAGTTTTCCAAATCTGATTAACAAACCAAAAGTGTTTTCAAGAGACCAGCATATAAGCGACAAAAACACTCTGAGCTGCGATTCCCTCAATCGTGTGTGTCTGGAAGCGTCCCGTATCACTGTCTGCTGACATCACGGAACCAGAAGGAGGCTTTGATGTGGATTATTGATCTGTGGACGTTACCTGTTTGCTCTCCAGACAGACTCATTGCACTGCGGCTACGAGCCATGTAGGAGTGTGTTGGCTGCTGTAAACGGTTCACCACATTGCTCTCCCATGGCGTCAACGGAAGACGACGCAGGCCTGGACACAAACCCACACACACACACACACACACCTGTTTGTTTCATTACAGTTTAAACCGCCTTCTGATTATCCTAAACAATCAGTCAGAAAACACGATGCATATTTACTGAATTGATCACCCCTTTCCACACAATGCCCAGCAGTCTGGGCGAGGTTTGAGTTGAGTGGAAGTCATGCACACCTACCCCGGCATACACCAGTTTGTTAATTATGCAAAGAGGCAAACACACCAGTGACACACAACCCGTGAATAAACAAACGAGGGAGAGTATTTGAAGAAAGTAAAAAAAAACCAAACAAACAATGCAGAGGAAAGGACATAGCGCATGTTCATTTTAGGAAAAAGACTGTTTCAAAGTACATGACAGTATCAAAAGCTTTGATGCGAGTCAGTTAGACTATCTGGCCGTGCAGGATCCTTAGTGACCAGGCAGGGATATGAAGCCTATTGCCCAGTGCAACAATTACATGATATTTGTGATAAACTTTTCAGTCTCCTTTAAGTAGAAAACCAGTTTATCAGTGAAAACATGCAGCCTTGGTTGCTCTGATATGAAGCAGCGCACACAGGTGGAGGTTTAGAGCGAGAGGTGAAGATACATATGGGCTGGAAACTGCAAAAGAAGTGGTGTTGTATCTACACTGTTTTTCTTTTTCAAGTTACAAATGGTTTCAGAATGCCTCATGTCTGTTTGACTTGTCTAAGCAGCATATAAATCGCCACACGATTATATTTTATGCCGTAAATATGTACTTTTGCTTCTTTCTCACATAAAAAAAGCCATTCAGTGTTCCCACAAAAACAAAAAGATTATCCAAGCGGGATTAGAGAAAGGGGTCACGCTAGAGGGGTGAAAAATGTTGATCTCACTGATGAACGCACAGAAAGGCAAAGGCATGCACATGTTCTGAGATTATAATACGTGCTGTTTACACAGCAGGTCTCACAATATGTATGGACGTCTAAATGCTCTGTTTGGTTATCAAATAATGCCATTCTGGTTTAAAACATATCCAAGGACAATCAATATTTTCTTAAAGACAGAAATCGATAATCAGAACTGTTTGTTTGGAATTTTGCAACACTTTCCAGCCCATGATCTTCTTACGTCACATTAATGTGTAATAAATATCATGTTGGCCAAACTTAAAAAAAAAAAAGACAAAAAAAAAAAAATTCAAGCAAAAACTCCCAGACAACACCTGTGTCTTTATGCTGGGTGTTCTTTCCTGGGTGCAGGTGGGGTTTGGACTGAGCTTTGTAAATGTGGGGGGAGGAGGCCGTTCTCATCTGTAAGCCTGTCAGCGACACATAAACATCGACACGACATAACCAAAGTGTTAAAACAGGCTGATGAAGATACACTGCAAAAAGATAGACGGTTAGAAGCGATTGAGTGAGATGGGAAGAACAAAATCACTCTCCTATCTGTCTGCTGAATACGAAAGACAACAGGAGCGAGATAGTTCAGGATTAATACTAATAATAGAGAGCAGTTAGCCCGTTTCCATCCGAAGGTAACTGAATAAACCAGCCACACAAACGTTTAGGTGTAAAAATAACAAGCAATAATCTTAGAGATATAACGTCACGGGCTACTTCTTAACTGGGCACAACGACAGCAGGATTGTAAATTCTAAGCGACACCAAAACTCTCATAAAACCACAACTCGTCAATGATACACCTAAGTTTTTGTATGGACTAAACAAACATATCATCATATAAGTGTCGTATCTCATTACGGCAATGAAAGAAAGAGCATTTAGGCTGCCTTGAATGTATCATAAAATAAACTGAAAAGACACAAGCTGGCCATCAAAGGTTATCAAGTGGGTGTGATAAAGTAAAGGTGTGTTTCTTTCACCTCTGTCTGGTGAGTGCAGGAGTGTTGCTGAGGATTTGGAGAGGCGCTTGGTAATAACAGAATCTGTGTGTTTGGACAAATTCATTGTGGACAGAGAACGCCTGTCAGCATCTGGAAACAAAGGAGATGATGATAAAAAAAACAACAACAAGTCAGTTACATGTAGAAGAACAGAGACCATGAACAGGAAGGAGGAGCTAGGGAAAAGGAAGGAGTAGTCTAGTCTATTTGGATCAAGCGTGGTTAAATGTGTGAAAACCAACACATTGCTAGAGAGGGAAACATTTCCTAAAGTTAATTAGTGCTAAACATTCTCAAAAATCATTTAAAAAGTAAACTAAAATGGTTTGGATGAATGATTCTATTTTGGGATATAACCTGTATTCAAACAAGGATCGCTACGTGCAAACAGAAACTAATCTCGCCATCCATCGGCCTACATTTACACTAAGCCAGTGACGATGGCGTCGTACGGTCACAGCGCTAGAGCTAGCAGCCTAACTAACGCAGTGCATTAATATTCACATTGGGTGGTCATTCCGTATCTGTGGTAGGGACTGAAAGCACTCTGCACGTGCTGCAGCCCAGCAAGGTCGAGTGGATAGAGGAAAGCCGACTCGACATAACCTGGACCGGGAGGGGAAGGGACAGCAAAAGAGAAACAAGGATGATGGGAGAACAAGAATCAGGGTAAGAGAGAGAGAGAGAGACAGTTTGAGAGGGGAGGGGAGGGGAGAGGTGGATCAGGGTGTGAGTCAGCAGTATCAACAGAAGGCAGGGGATCTGAAAAGTTCCAATACAAATATGGCAGAGAAATAGTGACACGCACAGGCAAACACAACAGACACACAGTCAGATGTCAGGGACAGCAGATCTCAAGATATTCTAATGACTGAATAGGTGCTGATGGTTCATGTACCAGCTGCTGTGCTCGGAGTGTTGGTGTGCATCGTCCCTCCCCAGGACCACCGGTTGGGCTTCTGTTTGGCTCTCTGGCTCCTCTCCACCGTCCGACGCATCACCGCCTCATGACGAGCCTTGGGTCACAAAAACACCCAGTGATCACCCAGCAGCACACGCTAAGAATTTACACAACACTGCCCTACCAGGAAATGGCTGTGCTGAGGCTGGAGTATCATTATTAGTTATACCAACACCTGCTGCTCAAGCCCTTCTAAGACCAGAACATCGTTTTCTAGGTGGGTGCAATTTCACCTCATTAAATAATGGTGACATGGAAGCTTAGATTTTTGAGCTACATACAGGTATGTATACTTTACACACTCAGTCACGGACTTATACAGCCTTTTTTTTTTTTTTTTGCAGCATTCTGCTTTAATCTGAAACAGGCCAGAGGTCATTTCATTGTAGACTCTCAAGGTTTACTGTAAAGTTATTAACATGCAGCGAGTCACAGTCACAGATCTCTGACTCATCACTGCTTCCAGGTTCATTACATTAACGCCCTAATTAGAGTGTAGCTTCTGTTTCCTCCAGGTTACAGTGACCAGAAGCATCCACTGCATCCCTTTGGTCAATGGAACATCATTCACAAATGGGTGATCTTTTAATACATATAATGAGTAAAACCTCGGAATAATGACTGAAGTTCAAACTCCAACTGGCTAATGAGGGGAGGGCCGTGTTGGTGAGGGGCTGTGTCTGTCAGACCTTGTCCTCTTCCTGTTTCTGCCGTCGTTTCTCCTCCACGGCAGCCCGCCTCTTGTCCTCCTTCATCCTCTGCTCCTCCAATCTTCTCCTCCTCTCCTCCAGATGCTTCTCATAGTGCTGCTTGGCTCGCTCCTCACGCTCCTGCCATTGGGCTTCTTTGATAGCTGAGGCGTGGCGCAGCACATACACACAGAGGTTACAGTGACCTGAAGTAGTTCTTCTCATTAACAACTTACACTGTTGAAGCTTGTCTGTGCTCCATTATGAATGGTAAATACTCTAATATGCCTTATGAAGAAAGTTTGTATCTCAAGCATTGGAAAAAAATAAAATTAATCCCAACCAATCAAAAAAGTTCAAAATACTCATCTCTCAGTCAAAGAACTGAGATGCGAGATGAACAGCAGCACATTAATGATTGATTACAGCCTATAGGCTTGTTTACAATGTAAAGGCAACATCACCACTGTCACATTTCATGTTTTTTTGGGATGCACCTACAGGTAACAGTATTGATCACCCTTCCCTAGAACAGAATTTGCAGTTCAGAATCGACCAGTTCAACCAGCTGAGTTTTTACCTAGCACATTGCTCTGGATGATGACATGTTATTGATTATGGACAATCAGGGATTTTGTATGTTATGTCCCCAGCCATCACTGTGACACACACACACACACACACACACACACACACACACACACACACACACACACACACACACACACACTCTACAACGAAAACCACACAACTCCATTGGTTATAATGACTTTCCAAACAATATTACCTAGTTCATAAAGGTTTTTAGTCACATTTGTCATTCATCATCTCGTCTCTTCGAAGAGTTTCATAAAACAAATGTCCAATGAAAACACTGCTTGATGCATGTACACAACTGTGTTTATGTGCCCACTCATAAGTGCTGAACTGTGTACAGAATTGCATGCAAACACACACACTGCACATTAGTGTGATGGGTCAGTTGGACAGTAGATCATGTGACATGGCTTTAGCTTTCAACACAAAGCGAATCAGTCAGACCCAGACGTCTGACTGCTGTACGACGTTCTCCATGGGACAAACAGACGGCGATTTATTATAACACAATTGTTACAGTATGTCTCTCACACGTTAATAAAAACACACGTTCAAAACATCAGCTTCCTTACATTCTGTCCCGTGGCCTGACCTATGATGAAACACTGGTGCCATGGCGACAGAGTGCACCAGGCCTCAACATAGACTTTATGTAACACCTCAGAAATGGGAACTTTACAGAAACCAGCCGAGTTCAACCATGGTGAGTGGAGGGGCATGCGAAAAGCAAAGAAAGAAAGAGGTATATTTAAGGCCTTTAACGTAACACGCAGCGTAAAGAATACACACCATTCTGTCTCTCACGCTCTCCCCGGCGCTCACGGGCTAATCTCTGTCTCTCATCAATCTTGTTGAAGACCGATGACTCTGCAACAGAAACAACTGTTAAACAGTAAAGTTCCATAACAGCTAAAACTGAACTGCTCCTGTGCTACTCAACATTATGATCCTTTTAACTGAAGTGAAACACTGCCTTGTATCCCAGTGAGGTCTACCTGTTTTGTTGGCAGCATTGTTACTCGGGCTGTTGCTAGCGGTGGTGCGAGTTGGGGTCGGGGTGGGGGTGGAGGTCAAGGTGGGAGTAAAAGTTTGCCCAGAGCCCACTGAGCCGGGGCAGGTTGCTGAAGACACTGTGCCATCTTCTGATTTATACTGCGAGTAAGACACTGGAAAAAAGACAAAACAGTAATGATGAATACATGTGAAAAAGAGGCAAGACAAAACTGTACTTCAGGAAGCTTCATCACTTTAATGATGTCTCAGGTAAAAACACATCCATAAAACATGTGCATAACCATCCACTCCAGTCATTGCACACAATGTATGCAGACTCACAGTCTGATGTTTAGATATGGTTTATCATAAAGTCTTGTGTTCAGAGTTCCACATTTATTAATGACTTTATATTTGTTATTCTAGGGTATTATTATTATTTCCTTTCCCCTCATGTCTTAATTTTCATTCATATACAGTATATACTTCCTGCTTTTATTTGTCTGACTGCTGCTGCATTCTGATAGATACATACATATATACTTTATTAATCCCAGAGGAAATTGCACAAATCCACTGCTCAAGCATTACATAATGAATAAATACTGGATAAACACCAGGAGAAAAAGAAACACTGACACCACAGAACATACCACAAGACATGCATTACACTAACAGACACATGCAGCACTAACAATGTTCAGACAATATGAAGGCGAATTTCCCAGTTTGGGATCATTAAAGTATATCTTGTGTTATTACGTATAATTTCCAATAAGAGAACACTGTTGTGTTTCTTATTCTTCTCCATCTCCACAACACAGCTTCTGCAAAAGCTCATGTAAAACAGTCCTTTGTGAAAACTGCTTTCCACCCATTACTAGCTTTAAAATGACACCTGTATTAAAAACAGTTTGATCATTTACATTGACTCAAACTCACTTCCCAATCAGAACCGCTAATTCTTATTCTTTAAACGTCAGAAACACTTTCCACACGTTGTGTTCCTGTTTAGGCCAGAATGGGACTCATACCAGCGAGGAGGATTAAGGTCAGACACTCGTAAATTTAAACGCTTCAATGTGAAATGTCACTATGTGTCACTCTGGACACGATGAAGATATGAAAACAAGCAAGAAAATGTGGAAATGTATAAAAGAAAAATTGAAGAGGCAAGTTATTTGGTTATTGAGTCATGTGAATTTTAAAAAAAATAACCAGATCCTAACCAAATGCTATGTGACCCAGCTTCAACCTGACGGTCCAGGTGCTGCGTCACTGTATCCAGCTCCGTTTATAGGGATTCACTGCAATCTGACAGGAAGCATCGTGAGCTAAAACTATTAATACTTTGCTCCCTGTGTTCTCAAACGTCCCCAGTGCGCTGCAGAGTCTCCACTCTGCTCAGCTGAGCTACTGATTAATGGCTCTATCAGACACAGTGACTTTCAGGTCAGCCTCCTGAACACAAACACACAGCTTCATGTTCAGACTGATGCAGAAACGGATAAGAATGACCCCACTAAATATCCAGGGACTAACAGTTTTTGATTTGGGAGAAGTTCACATCGAGTGTAAATAACGCAAATTGAAGGAATTGCACATGCATTGTTTAACACCTCCTCTGTCTGGGTGCATGGTGAGGTGCGAGGAAGATAATTCTCCAAGGAGATCTGTCCCAGAAAAATGTAAATCTAAATCAGGCCGGTCCCAAGAGCTGGACGGAACTGATAAACTACAACACATGGACTCATCCTGAAGGAGCACACGCTACACACCCTGTTCTACAGTCTGTGAGGAGCAAAGTACACGTTTCATTTTCACAGCGGATGCTCTACACTGACGTAAACACAATGCGCTTAAGCTCTTTCAAGTCACAATCAATAGTTGAAAATTTTCATGTGCTGCAAAATTCACTGCTGTCACTGAGGTTTGTATGATCAGTCCAGCCTATGAGGTATTTATGTTAACAATGACACTGCATTAAGCTACATGAGCTACACTGCATATTCTATCAATTAATAGCGTGATCTATGTGTGACATAATCTTTCTAAACAAGATTAAATTAAATCAAAGTGATTTAAAAAAAAAAAAGAATCCTGAAATGAAATGAAATCAATGTTTGGGAACAAATAAAGCCATGGATGTCTCGTCGTCCTACAGATGTGAATTCAAGGTATAGAAGCTCTTTCATGACCTTCATTACAGCAGATACAGTTTGTTCCATCAGGAGGAGTTTTGTATTCCTGCAACAAAGAAGAAGACCAACATTTGACTTATTTCCTATGATCGTGTTTGGCTGCAGAAAGTGTAATGTATCTATGCTTCTCCACCTTTAGGCTATGACATTTTTATGACTACTCCCAAAAGAGCATATTGGACAAAGAAATTAGGTCATAGCTGCAGAAGTATTGCATGTCACATTTTATGGGTCATCTACAGAGGTGTGTGCACAAGGATTAGCAGGTGTACCCTCCAACAGCCTTGGAACTGGTTTCATAATGGCTATTGTTACAACAGGAAAGGCTGGGCTGGGTCATGTTACAAAATGCTTAATCTTTGGACTAAAATCATTTTCCTATAACAAAAAATTAACTCGTATAGAGAACATTATATTGTCCTGCTATCAAATATTACACTGGAATTTTGTGAATGGCAGGATCTTAGCAAGATAAACAGAAAAAAAACCCATACAAGTGGTGAAGACCTGAAGGCAGGTCCGGGTAGGGAAACTTCTAAATCCCTGAAACGGGGAACAATTCACGTCTTTGCAAAGTCTAGCAGAGACACACAAAAATACAACAGAAGAAAACAGGATGGCTGTTGTCTGCTCAAGACAAAGAAAAAAAACATGCTCCACTGACAAAAAATTCATAACACATAATAGAAATATGAGGGTATCTGCAACAGGAAGCAGTAATACTGTACATGAGGAATAAAGACAGATGGAGCATACATGTGGCGAGGGAACCAGTGATAACAGACGTGAGGATTAAAGCATAAATGAAATATAGCATGTGCAAAAGAACCAATGCGACTAACATTAACGTCACTCTTTTGCAGTATGATGTTCCTGCTTTACATCCCTTGATCACAACATCTGCACACGTGCCACACAAGATATTCTCAGTTAAATGGATGTCAAATACTGCATGTCAGAGATGGTGTGTGTATGTGTGTGGGTGTGCATGCGTGATATACCCACCCGCTGTGCAGCACGTGGCTCTTTCAGACCAATAAACAGCAAATGTCACATTGTGAATCTGCCTGTCCATACCCATCAGTAATCCCTATTCACTTTACACAGATGTCATTATTGATGCAACCATCATTACTTCTATGTTCCAAACATTCTGAGCTTTTCCTACTCAATGATGAAAAAAACAAAACAAAGACTGATTCAAAAATAGACTGACTTTGAATGAACTAATAAGCTGAAGGGTATCTAACACCATTTTCCCAGACACACTACTGTACATCAAACTGGGAAGCATTCAGAAACCACAAACTCAGAGACTAAATGTCCACCAGAGGAGCTCTGTGTCTCTGTGACTTTTCCTGTGACACTCACTCCTTGATGCAATGTGGCTACACCTGTGGCACACCTTCCTCTCCTAAACAAATAGAGCAGGAAGTGAATAATGACCATCGGACATTGTGGGCCTGTAAGTACCTCTGTCACCAACGATATCTAATGAATTGTTTTTTGAATACCTTTGAATATACATCACTTCATATGTTTCTGAGAAATTGATAAAAGAGAGAAACTTTGATTAAAAAAAACCCAAACAACCTTTCTGATGAAGCCAGAATTAATGCAATAGGGATGTTCTGTACGAAGAAGAGGTAAGCTGAGGGCAAAGGACATGCTTTGAGGAACCCTGACTGAAAGAGTGTCTTAATAATGCTCTATAAGGAGATGAAGGAATGTCTTGAATGCAGGTTAACCTAAGTCTGATTTGGTTAATAAACTCCATCCTAATTCCAGGTAGTCGGGTCACAGCATCAGCCTGACAATTCATCATTTCAGTGCTCCGTCTTCTCAATTAAGTTTCCACTAAGTGAAGTTTTCCATTTCCAAGTGAACAATATTTCATCATCTCCCATTCTGCCTCTTCCATCTGCATCCATCTGCTGTCATTAAACAAACACACCCTAAATTACAGTGAGCTTATTTTATTGTGCAAACAGTCATGAAGCAGCCTTTACAAACACACCAAGGATAACTTTATTCAGCCCACAGAGAACATCCAAAGATCCTGGCCACATTTTGTATAATTTATAATGGGAACTTCGACCACATTTTATCAATGCCCCCTAAAAATTGCATGGGAAACTGCTGCAAATACAAGGTTTGAGGTGCAAAGGTGCAAAACAACAAAATTCACAGTGCAAAAACTCAAAATGTCTTCTAATGTTGGTAGACTGTATAAACACACTCATTTTACAGATAGTGAATACAAATATCTATAAGAAAAAATAAAGCTGAATAAAAAAAGCTGATAAAGCTGAATTTCTATACCTCTGATATCAAAGACATTTTTCATTTCAAATTCAACGTGCAGGACAGGTAATAAAACAGTTACTCACAGATTGCACTGAACCGTACTTTGGTTCTACCCTGCATCTCGTTCAACATGAGCTGATAAGTCACCAGAGTGAGAGAAGCCCTGGGATCAAAAGTCTCTACCTGGACTCTGGCTCATGATTCCAGGATGCCAATCCCAACATGAGACCAGTTTAACCCCAGGTTTGCGCCTCACTCACACTTGCTGGATCAGAGGGCAACCGCTCCAGAAACATCCAACACAAGATAAGCCCAAAGCCAAAGTCCATGGTGCGTTGAGGGAAAACGACGGACAGAGTAAAAAGAAGAGATTTTAAAAAAAAAAAAAAAATCAAAAACACGACCCGAAAGTCAACTCCAATGCAGGGAAAGCAGGATGGGAGACAGACAGAGGGGTCGCTTTTTGTCAGCGTGGCTGTCGTTGAAAGGCGACTGGCTGTGAGACATGTTGTGGAGACTCTCCAACCCCCATCGTTTCGTCCCTAAGTGTGTGTGTGTGTGTGTGTGTATTTGTCAGAAACAGAGTGAGACATAGGGAGAGGATGACTGCTTAATCTCCCACTCCCTCCTATAATACTGGTGTGTGTGTGTGTGTGTACGCGTGTGTGCGTGTGTGTTTGTGTGTGAACCCGTTCCCTGCCCCCAATCTATTTCCCTTCATTGGCAGTCAGATTAAATGTTCAGAGTTTGAGATTAATGCTGTGCTGTCCAGGCCAGCCTAAAGCAGGCAAACACACTGTGTGGCTCCTTCCTCCTCTGCAGCCAGAGAGGATTAGCTGATGCTAATGCTAAGCTAAATGCTAAATTCCTGTCTAGCTCACCAAGGCCTACAGAGCAGGTGCTGGAGCAGGGGGGGGGGGGGTGCTGCTGATTCTGCCTTGCTTTCTCCACGATGCTCTGAAGGTGGGCACAAAGGAGGTTTGCTTAACAACTGTTCTTTAATACAAACATGGAACTACATCCAAATGTGCGTCAGATGACAAATCATGAAGACAAAACAGAAATGCATATCAGTGTAGAATCGGTAGGCATTGGACACGGTACAAGATCTTGAAGTCAGTATTTTGGTTTCTGCAGTGTGAGTGCTGATCAATAATGTTTAAGTGGGCTTCTGTTCCATACAGGTAAAGTGTTCACTTCATTTCCCACAATCCTCCTGGTTGATGCACTTTTTTATTAATTATTTAAGTGCATTGTTCAAATTGATGTTTAAGGTGCTTGGTCCATAAAAAAAACAGTAAGAACATTATTACATGAATTCTATCCTGTACTTATTATTTAGTGCAGAAGCAAGAGTTTGAAAATAGAGCAATGACGTTTAAAGTAAAATTAAGTTATGATTTAAATAAGAAACCATCAGTCAGCTTCAGGTTCACAGCGACCCAGAGAGGCAGAATCAGTCCAGGATTTGTCTACGCACATACTCAGTCAGTTTTATACACTAGAAGTACAATTACGCATTTCATGTAGCTTTTTCTTTAGAACTGGGCCGATAATGTGACACAAAAACATTCTAATCAACAATTAAAGAAAAAGTAACAAATGAATGAATGAATTTGATAAAGGAATCAATTAATGAAACCATCAAATCAAACTAATCTTTTGTTTTAAGGTTTTGAAACTTCTACAAGAAGTAAACAATGTTTTATGCATGTTTTTGCTGACTGATGCCTCACAGCTGGTTCACACACACACACACACACACACACACACACACACACACACACACACACACACACACACACACACACACACCTGATCCAAATATTTATACTCACATACTCACACAGATACAAATGTAATCGCTTTAAATTAAGCCAAAGGTATCAGATCGTGCAGTCATTCTTCATCGCCCCTCTCCATACCTCTTTTCTTCCTCTCGCACGCATGTCTCCCTCTAGGGAACTCCTCTTCCTCAGTGATAGTGAAGAGTGCAGGGACTGCTGTACGACTGCCTCTGTCCCTCAGCCTCCACTTGTTCCCCCGGTAACCGACTCCAGCTCCACGTTGCTCTCGTCCTCTCCTATCTGGCATCACCCCCCTTGATGCTGAACCTGAAAACTGTGGCTAACTCAACCTGCGCCCCCACCCCACCCCCATCCCACTCTAGCAGCGGGGGGCTGGGAAGACAGCAGCCGCAGGAGGATGGAGGTGGACGGAGTCACCCCTGAGAGCCCCCTGCTCTTAGAGGATGTAAACAGCTAATGGCTATGGATAATAGCTAACTCCTCTAGATGATCGTAGCTGCTGGATCTGAGGCAGAGTTGGAAACATCGAAAATAGACCACAGCTGCTCACTGCCTATGATGGAAGTACCAGGCATAGAGACAGAGTTTAAGAGGCAGAGTGTCAGAGAGACTGGGCTCCTCTAGTCTGGCTCAGAAAAGAAGATTTAATCCAAAAGATTGGCTCTGTAGAGAGTTGGAAGAACTGCTCTTTTCTCAACTCCTTCATTCCTCAAGGGATGCTGCTGCTGCTGCTGGTGCTGTCGCTGCGTGTCCATCCCCACTTCCTGTCTCATGCTAGGCTAATTTGTGAAATGAAACTTCACATCACATCAGTCTCTGAGTATGCACACACACACACACACACACACACACACACATACACGAGGGGTGCAAGCATATGCACACACCAAACCAAACAAGGCATCACTTAATCTTCCTGTGAGGAAAGGGTGTGTTTAAAGAACACAAGCCACCATCCCCCCCCCACCACCACCACCACACACACACACACACACACACACTCTAGAGAGCCATCAGCTGTTTGACATACAACAGTAGTAATATTAGTATTAGTAATATTAGCCTGCAAATCATGTCCTGCTGGCTTAACAGGAACAGAGGAACCAATGTGCTTCAGTTACGCTTCTATGTCGCATGATCAGTGTACTGAACGTCACAGCAGGAAAAACAGAGGCTGAACGACTTCAGTGGAGCCCATATGAAAACCAGTAATATCAAATATATTACCAATCATTTGTTTGCTTTGGTTTGTTGTGTGAGAACTCATGTACTACACACACACACACACACACACACACACACACACACACACACACACACACACACACACACACACACACACACACGACTTTATTCTGTGTGTGCTCGTATGCATACACTGGCCAACAGAGGGATGAAGAGAGATGTTCTCAAATATATCCTTGACTGAGGTTCGCAGTTTGATGTGTGAAATTTTCCCCATAACTAAATAAAATAATAATAAAATAATTAATAATAAATAATAATTAACAATAAAATAACTAAAATCATTTAATCCATTCCAGCCTTGTTAAAAAAAAAGTTCCAAACCTCCTAAATTACGAAAAAACATTTTTAGCAACCAATAGACATGTCTGCTTACATAATGATATGTATGTCGAGCAGCTCGTATCCCAAGGTACTACTGTACATAAGTGTGTGTGCGTTTTTGTGTATATATGCACACACACATTACACGCATAAACACAGTAGGGGGTTAATGCTGTCCAATCGCTGTGCAAACATCATGCTGAACAAAGTGACATAAGCTCATAAATGCGTGTTTTACATCCACAATGCAAATACACACGGAAATTAAACCAGTAGGACAGCGGAAAATAACCAACCAACAAGCTGATCTGAGACACAATCACTAAAAGGTGTGTTATATCCACATCTTCTTGTAGTTTTCCTTGCATTTAGCCTAAAAAAACAATATATCAATGGAAACTACTTTATAAACAACATCCTGTAGGTAAATCATAATTCCTTCAAATATTTATTAGAGTCCTTTAATAATAGACTCCAGCTTCGGGACACACGCTGTGCAAACAGACAGGACGGTGTTCATGAAAGAGCAATGTAATCTTTGTCCCCGCAGGACAGAGTAACGCTGTAATCCTACACTCAGACTTAACCTGGATAGTCCAAGTTACACACCCTTCTCACACCCCATGGGCAAGAGACACAGCGATGGGAACGGATGGAATATTTTTATTCTCGTATTAAAACCAACACAGATACGTTTTTTATAATTCTTACTCACACATTCAAGAGGTTTTCACCAGACATGCCACTTTCATTAAAAAGGGATGATTGTTTTTTTATGTAACTGCACTAGGATTGTGACTTTAGGCCTAAATATAGCATTTTAAAAAACTATAACGTACTCAGACACAAGAACGTCAATAATAATCTCAGCAGAAGTCACAAATGACATTGCATGCATATTTTCATAATTTGGAAGTGCTATTTAAGAACATGACCAAAAAAACCTCATTTTTATGTTTTTGTTATGCAGGTCAGACTGTGTAAAATACTGCAAACATGTGTTAAAACTATAACAACTGCATCAAAAACAGAGCCAAAAAACTGCTGATGACCATTACAACACCCGTGGTGTTAGCAGGGACACCAACACACATGAAGTTGATGAACTGACGAGACATAAGGGACCAGGAAATGATGACATTAGCTCTGGAGCTGACAAGGAATGTCCTTCCTGCCACTCACAGAATGTCAAGACAACACTACAGCGGCTGATTCACATCAGTTAAGGTGTGACAAAGAGTAGAAAGGCTCACGACTCACTATAGAGCAATACCCAAGAATCTCAAGCAACTTTAAAAGATGGCTTTGAGCCAGTTATGTCGGTTAGATGAATCGACAAGGTGTGTTGTCATGAAACCAAATGCCATTTAACGAAATGGTTAAAAACTACTGGAAAATACCCTGCTTGAAGGGATTAATGTAGAGTTAAACCGTGATGCATTCAAACCTGGTATTATGACCAAGATCTACGGTGTCATGTGGGCGCATCACAAGAGAAATCAAGTCATGAACTGATAGAGAAAGAGATGTTGAAACAGATTTTGGCACAGAGTCAAAGAGCAGACATCTAACAGCATTCTGTGCATCCGATTCAGCTTCACTGTGGTGGTAAAATATGCAGGTGATTGTGTACCTAAAAGCTCACAGCAGTATGTGAATATGAGATCAATAATGCATATGGAAGGAAGCCGTTGGTGGAATCCTACAGCAGAACTGGAAGCTTAAAGGATCATGTTCTTGTAAATGAAGGCAGAGATGAACGGTCGTTAAGAAAAGATTCTACTCGGCTGCTTTTCTCTTCCAGTGAGCACATGAGCTTTAAAGAGCTAGAGCGCTCTCCTTGTAGCCTAAACTTATAAATACATTATTCAAGCATATTGGTAATTCCTGCTCTTGCTGTCACATGCTGAACATCACAACAAACCTTCATACTCTGTTATTATTCGGTTTTGTGTAGCTCAAAAACAAGGCCTGACTAGACTAGACAAACATGTCATACAACACACAGACAAACCATGTTGGTGAGCTAATAATTATGTAAAATTTAGGATGAAATGAAACCACCCTGACAATCATCACTCTCTGATTTCCACCATCAAATCCAAAGAAAAAAAACTAGAAAAATAAAAATCTTTTTGAAGACAGACACAAAAACACTGGAGGACATACACTGTAGACTTCTGTCAAAGCCATTGTGTCTAATCCACTGTTGTATCATCACACCCATGGCATAGAAAAACTATAGTGGTGTAGCCTTTTTCATTAGGGCAGAATCTACATTCCACTGTTACTATTACACTATTAAAATTTCCATATCAGAAGAATGAAAAATGTTTTAAAAATGGAAAATAGTTAGGGTTAGAGAAGTAGAATCTGTGCACAAATCCAACTCAAAATGTTGGAAACTTTTTTCTCGATCTCCAAAATCAGCACAAAATTATATCAATATGTTTTCACAACTTTTTAAGGTATCTTGCATACACAATAACAAGGGAATGGGAGTGACTGTGGGAAATCATAAAACCTACTCTGACCTGAAGACTATGTAAAGATGGTGAGTTACATAACTTTACCATTGTCAAGTGTATTCACACCAGTACGACATTGATTAAATCATTCATCAGCCCCCCAACAGCAAAAGGCTAGAGTTCAGTTCAAAGAACAACTGGACTGCTGTGACGCCACTGCGTCCATGACGTCACATCACCTTCTGCACACCCAATGTTTCATTATTAAATAAGACTGATGTGCGACCAGAAATAAAACCGGATTATCAACAATGATCTTTAGCGCCATCACTGGCGACAAGCGGTCATTACGTCGATGCCCTCAAATTATGACCGCTCAGAACTGACCAACCGGTTTAATTTTAATAGTAGAATCATACACATTTATATATTTATGGGTTTTTTTTATATTAACGTTATATAAGAGCAAACAAACTTTTTAAAAAAACAAAAACAAAACATCGATCTAAGATTAATTGTTAATTAATGATCATATTTCAACTTTTAGGTCACAGGTGTTAAAAGTTATACAATGTGAGAAAAGTCGGGGGTTAACAAGCCAGTCCAAAGTAGCGGCAGAAGAACACAGGTTCTAAAAGACAGCTGACATAAGGATATCCTGAAGAGACGTTATAACGCCTGCTGTCCATTCCATGAGTTCACCTGTCACGTCATCCGGAGGGAGCTTCACGACGACTTGACTAAATGTCAGCAACAGGTGTTTCTGACAGCACAGGGAGACCGAGTTTGACAGAAACAAGAGGAACGAGGAGAAAACTTTAAAAGTCACTTCATCCCGTACAACAACCCGTGTCTGAGTCGCTCCGGGGAACCGGCTGGGTGAGTCCGGTCGTTAATCCGTCTCCCGTGATCGCGTCTCCGTTTGTCTTTAAACGCGAACAAACTCGGCCCGAACTCCTCCGCCGGCCAGTGCGTGTCGGTTACAATTGCTACAAAACTTTGTTCGTCCAAACTTTTCCGTCGGTGGGAAACTCACCTTGGGACTCGGGAGGTGATGCGTCGCTTCCATCCTGGTCGGCCATTTCTCCTGACGTCAGCTGAGGGCCGGAGGGATCAGCGGCAGGAGGCCGACGGAGCCGCCGACACGCCGGGCGAACCTCCCACAGACAGGTGGGGGGACGACCCGACGGACGCTGATAACTAATCCTGTCTGGACTACACATTTACGGTAGATTTATAATCACACACACACGGGTAAAATAAACTTTTAAGTTTTCACCAACATTTTTCCATATATTTTATGAAATTCACCCTTAATATGAACTTTATCAACTATTTTATAAGCTGTATTGCCTACCTAGTAATACATTGTGAATAATCGTTAAATGTGCAAGTTATACTTGTTAAAAAAACTAATAATGTTTAATGCTAAAGTTTAATATTTCAAGTTTAATAAACTTGAAATGAAGTGGAGGCGTTTAAGTGAAACTTCATACTGTGTTGAGTGTAATGCTGCCACCTACTGGCCACCTGGATACATGCACATCACGGTGGTGAAGGCAACAGCCCAGCTGTGGACGCACATGGACATTACACTGACGTGCGGTGAGGTTCATGGCTGGTGAGGCACTGATCTCATCATAATTAGATTTACAAACATATGAACCTACAGTGTAGCTTATTCACCATTTAATTATCAATAGTGAGTGGGTTATTTTTCAAGTCTCAGAGCAGAATTATTTGAGTTATTTACACCTACAAACTGTAAAACACAAATAAGTACATTTGATTAAGAAATACGTTATGTTGTTACCTACATGTTTGTTTATATGTTACGTTTACTTATAAATGAAGTCCATGCGCCGCTCCTTCTGCACAAAAGCAGCGAAAAAAATTATAAAGTAAGGCAAGGCGAGCTGAAAACAAATGAATTGCTGTAGTTTGCTTGTCACTTCTTCTACGGCCGATGAAGAGGACTCCTTGGCCGAATCCCTGGGATCACCAGCGCCCCCTACCGATGAGGCACGACATCATCGTGCCTCAGGTAGTGCCTTGTCACAGTGTCTTTATCGTGCCGGTCCCAAGCCGGGATAAATACAGATGATTGTGTCAGGAAGGGCATCTGACGTGAAACTTTTGCCAAATCAAACATGCGGATCAAATCTATGACTTCCATACCGGACCGGTCAAGGCCCGGGTTAACAACGACCACCATCGGTGCTGTTCACCTACAGAGTGCCGGTGGAAATTGGACTACTGTTGGTCGAAGAAGGAGAAGAGGAAAGGGTGTTCGTAGGAGGAGAGAGAAGAGGAACGCCAAGAGTATCGGACTGAGAGTAGGGACGTTGAATGTTGGAACTATGGCAGAAAAAGGTAGAGAGTTGGTTGACATGATGCAGAGGAGGAAGGTGGACATAGGGTGTGTCCAGGAGACCAGGTGGAAAGGTAGCAAGGCTAGAAGTTTAGGAGCAGGGTTCAAGTTGATCTATCATGGTGTAGATAGGAAGACAAATGGAGTAGGAGTTATCTTGAAGGAGGAGTTTGTTAGGAATGTCCTGGAGGTAAAAAGAGTGTCGGATAGAGTGATGAGTCTGAAGCTAGAAATTGAAGACATGATGTTCAATGTTGTTAGCGGGTATGCTCCACAGGTAGGATGTGAGCTGGAGGAGACATTCTGGTTGGTCTTTGATGAAGTGATGCAGAGCATACCTAGAAGTGAGACAGTTGTCAAATTCTGATTTCTTGAATCTGAAACCTTTATTAGGCCGTTTTGCAAAATTTGAAAAGAAAAAAAAAATATTTTGATATAGTTTTTTCCCTTTTTATCATAAATGATACATTGGACATAACATTCAGTTCTGAACAACATCTCCACTCACACCAAACTCAGACCTTTCCTTGTCTGGATCTGTTGCCCCTTGATAAACATCAAAATCATGCAGGAAACCCACTCTGTGCTGCAGGTCCTTACCCTCTAAATCTCCTTGTGTGAGGTTTTGCTGGCATGTAGACATTCACTGCATGATGTTCTTCAGGAGGGATATGACAGTATTTTTCTCGTAGCTTTTCAAGCCATGGCTTTAGCTTCCACAATTTATCCTTCTTTGCATCTTCAGAAACACTGAGATTGTCTTGAAAGTACAGCAGGTTCAGCAATTTCTCAAGTCAATCACATCACATCACATCAGCAACTTGATTTCCATTTTCCAAATAGCCTCATATATAATTTGTGTAATGATTGATAAAAACATTTTTATGATACACACTCATCACTATAATGCATATTGCACCAAGAAAAAAAAGACAATTGCAATTGAGGGTTTTACTACCAAATTCCACTTTTTACCTGCAGTACGAAATTTGGACACAAATTTTATACATGATTTTACTACACACTCCTTTTCCTTTCAGCTTTTACTATACACTAAAATGTAAAAAAAAAAAAAAAAAAAGTAAATATAACTTACTTCAACAGTGTATGTGTTCATGTTGGAATATTACTAAAAATGTCAAAGAAAACGTCCCTGAAAAATTTTAAAAATTGTAATGGCTTAGTCCTTTGAGTTGGGAACTCTCTGAAGGTGGCCATCTTGGATTGTCCCATGTTGTAGTGATATATGTATTCACCAGGGTGTGGAAGACAAGTATCAGATAGGCCAGAGGGTTTTGAGTGAAGATTTTACCATATGGTGGTGTAAAAGGTCTCAGAAATTCCTGTATCAAATTTGACCCATTTGGTATTATAAGGTTAATAGCAATAGCATAAGAATAGCATAGGCTAGTTAGGGTTAGGGAGGACCACTATTTATATGTAGAGACCTGAAAAAAATGTCTTTTTCATAACAACACCCCTTTAATTTGGATTGTGAAGGGTCTTTTCCAGCTTACATCTGTCTTTTTCTGGTATAGTCCTTGTCCACAGCTTTTTGTAAGCTCTTGTAGAAGGATCGTTCCATCTAACCATGGTGCTTTTTGGGGAAATTATTCTCATCAAACTGTATATTAAAAAATCAAATATGTGATAGAAATCACATATGTCATGATTTTTGCCAAACACCCCCTAATTTATAAAACATGGTAATCTGCTCGCTTCCTGTTCTGTATCCACAGACATTTTTGCGACAACAGAAAGGAAGCGCTTGTTCACACTGTTTCCTGCTGCCATCATGTAATTAGCTCCCAATCTGTCAGCCAGCTGGTGAGAGTGTTTAGCTGTGCTCTGTCTTACATCAGCACAACGGTGCCTGAGGGTGGACAAAGAGAGGAAAGCATGAGAAAAATATGTCTCCTCATTTCATTTGAACACTTCATTGGTCTGCGCATCTACATTTTTTGTCTCTAATATCTGTCCTACAATATGTCTTTGCTCTTCTGATGACTACTCCTCTGTTCATGCACTCCTAGTCACCCCTGAGATGCAACAGATGATAATGTTTAAAGATTTAACTATGATGAAACCATTTAATTCAGTCTTCTTCTCCTTTTGGCTTTTCCCTTCAGTAAATACTGAAAAATACTGAAAAAAAACCTCCTTTCTCATGTTTCTTTATGACATCCCCCAATATTATCAGTGGGCAGAAGATAAGAAATTCCTCCAAGTCCAAATTGGAGTTCTATCCCTTCCCTGACACCTGTTGTTGACTTCTGACAGAACACATAGAGTATACATAAATATTCATATGTTGTTTTTTTTGTCATTCTTCATTACGCTTGCTTTTGCAAGAGTTACTTTTTTGTTTTAATCCCCCTTCCTCCACCTCTCTTTTTTTCTCCCCCTGTTTAAGAGGTGGCACCCCATAGAGGTTCATGTGGCCCACTACACCTTATAGTAGGATGTGCGAATATAATCTCCCCATGGCGATCAATAAGTACTATCTTATCTTATCCTTCATGGTAGATTCAACTTTTTCAGGCAGCATTTTGGGTATTTTATTATTTATATTCATATTATTCTTCCGTTTTGTGGCACCTAACTAGTGTCACATACTTCATCCTAGACACGTCAATCATGCGTCAGATAATGCAGAAAAAATTTGTGAGAAGCGTAGTTTTGAAATTTCCTGATTTTTTTTCCAGTAAAATTTCCCATTAATTTTTCATTTATCAGTTCCCAAATATTTGTAGCTTTTAATGACTGACTTAACCCTCGTACTTTAAGCTAGAAACATCATTATGAAATACTTTAGGCATTCATACACTCTTCATCTTTTCAAATGTAATACTGTATTTTTCATACATTCCCCACAATCCTTCCTGAAGCCTCATGAAAAAAATAGGGATTTTTATTAAATGTAGAGAGAGAGTTTTGTTCATGTCCTTGTGCAGCAAAGAGACACGCGCGTGCACACACACACACACACACACACACACACACACACACACACAACATCTGGAATGAACAAATTTGTGCCCTCACAAAAGAAGTACTAGATAGAAAAATAAAACCAAGTAGTAAGAGAGATTATATTCAACGTTTTCAGGCAGCAATAGTTTAGCAGCAGCTTTTCAACATTCACTATTCACACCCACATTCTTTTTTTAGCAACGACATCTCTTGTTGTGTTAGAATTGAGTGTCACTTAAATTTTTAAATAAATTCACAGTTAATTGTTCATTATGGGTCTCTCTTGTTGTGCTCTTAATCGATTAAAACGCCTGTGTGGACCCATAACACAAATGTGATCACATCCCCATAACAAAGGATAACAGCTTCATGTCACTGATTCGATGTGCTGAAAGCACTCTTTTGTTGAGTGCAGCACTATCACCACCAGAGGGCGTCCTCTACTTACATTTACAATTTTTTGCTCAAAACTACAGTGAATCCCACTGTGGGGGTTCAATAATGCAGGTTTTTAGATTGTCATTGTCAGCTAATTGCAAACCCATTAAAAATGAATGAAGCATTCTTAAATGTCTTGAATTTGAATACTTTACTAGCCGTAGCTGTGAAGCTGCAGAGACGTATCCATTATGGCTCAATACCACAAAATCAATCAATGACACAACACATAAAAATATAGCGGCTGTTCCATTCACAGTTCAACAAATAGATTCTTCAGCCAGACAGACTGGAACATAGAACAAAAATTAGATAGATCAGTGTTCAACTAACTGATGGGGATTTATTATTCCTTGCTAAATATATGCTAATCTCTCAAATTGCTGTTATTTTCCAGACTGTTCAGGCATCCCCCTGTGAATATCCCCAATGAAATGGCTACTATTAGTGCACAGAAAACTGTAACCATGGCAACCAGTTGTTTGACAATTTTTCTGATGGGGGAGGTGGAGGGAAGAGACATTGGACATTGACTTGTGTCTACTTCCAGAACCTGACTAGCAGGCAAACAGACTTTCTCAACTTCACTGGGATCACTGGGATGCATGATAAGGACAGGAATGGAAAAGAGGAAGACATTCTGCTTGCAAATGGGGAGCTTTATATGACAGTCCTGCAAGGATTATCCCAAGCCCAAGTATTTTTAAAGAAAATCTCACCAGCCAAATCCTTCACCAGCTCTCCTTCCTATAAGTGCGTGTGAATGTTGGTCATGGGGTGCAGGATTAAATCAAGTGGTAGTGGATAAAGCCTGGGGTGACATTAAGCACAATGTGCTTTTGACAGTGTTCACATGTGCACGATGAAAGTCTCCCTGAACTTTCAATAATGGTTCTTCAGAGTGAGGGATTTTGAGATTCTACCAATAATAGATCCACATCAAGAAAAGAGCTTTCACAGACATGGAAGACATGGAAATATTCAACAATTGTGAAGATTTGAAGGCAACAGACGTCACACCTTTCCATAGAGATCTTTATCTGTTACTGATTAAAGCTCATGGCGCTTCATGGAGGATCAAAGACGGTTGGGGTGGGCTGCTGAGAAATATAAAGAGGGAGGGACAGGTTGATCATGAGGACGAAAAGCCTCCCAGCTCCTCATTAATTTACATGGATTGTTTGAGAATGCATTTTGCCCAGGTCACACCATAGGCCAGCGAACATCAAGGTGAAGGTGAGGATGAGCAGGATGGTTTATTGAGCAGGATCAACAAAATGGTAAAACTTCTCTTAATAGATGAGAGATATAAAAAAAAATCTTGGTTGGTTAGCTTGTAAGGATTACTTAATATTTTAGCAAGAAACGCTCAAATAAAACATGCCTATCTGCTTTAACACCTTTAAAGTCACAGAATTGCCTTTGGAATCAATTCATCTATCTATCTATCTATCTATCTATCTATCTATCTATCTGGGACCTTGCTCCCCAGGGTGTGACCCTGGGGAGCAAGCTTTTTTTTGCCGTACTAGAATAAAGTGTAATTGCACATCCACTACAGAAGTGGGCAGTGGTGCTCTCATTGTTAGGTGTGCGCTGGGAGTTTTAGCTCGAGGAACTATGAAGTGAATGTTACTGAACTGAATTTTAATTTTTTTAATTTATTGATTGATTTTATTTTTATTTTTCAGTATCAAATGGTGCAATACGTTGGTCAAAATGTTTACAGTTTAAACAAGTTGCTTTTTTTAATTTTAGGTAAATTGATGCACTGAAAACTTTTCTGTTATAGACTAAAAAATAATGTTAATAAAATTATTCTTTGTTAGAAATTGAACTATATTTCTTTTTTTCTTTTTGTTTTCTTAAATGTTAATAAGGATACAATTTTATGCAGATGTGTATTTATAACAGTTTTATAGACAATTGATATTATTTATAGTCACGGCAGTGGGTGGGGGGTACAAATTCAATACGCCCTGGGGTGCACTAGTTCTAACAGCTTGGACGCAGCTTAATTATTTACATACAAGTCGAAGGTTCTGAGTAAGCACAGAGAATGTAAGAGATAATGAGACAAACAATCCATAGGTTGCAGAAATTGATCTAAAAACCAGCAAGAGGCAGCTGGCATTCCACTGTGTGGATGGCAGTAAGACATGGCCACCTACCAAACTCTCATCAAACAGATGTCAGTATTCTGATGGAGATCCACAGCCCAGCTTGTAGATCTCCAAAAGTTTTAGTTCTTTAGTGCCTCACAAAACAAGAATGTGATTGACTTTCCATTCACTCAGTTTTTTGATGAAAATCCACAAAGTGTCATTAACAATGCAGAAGGTTTACTGCTGTTATTCACGTAGTGCCCATGTCGTTGCATTTCAAAGTAGCACTGAAAGCAGGTGATTGAATATTAAATGTTATTTTCATGGTACAATAATAACACAGTATGTCCTATCTATCTATCTATCTATCTATCTATCTATCTATCTATCTATCTATCTATCTATCTATCTATCTATCTATCTATCTATCTATCTATCTATCTATCTATCTATCTATCTATCTATCTATCTATCTATCTATCTATCTAGTAGGGTAAGTGTCCTCACATGAGGGTCGTAGTTAAGCAGAATTAAGTAATATGCGTATATAACCAAAATGTGATGTCGCTGCAGTGTGAACGTCAGGTCCTAACAGGCTAGACCGAATTTTGTCTGAATCTTTGTGTCTGTTGCTGCCTCTGTCTCTGCAGCCTGTCTGTATCCTCGTGTTACCTCTCATGCAGCAGACAGAGACCCTCTCTGAATTACAACAACTCACCCCAGACAAGTTTAGCTTCGCTGGTTTATTTTTCTGATCCCATTCAGTGTATTAACACTGGTTTATATACGTGGATTGTTATCATGAAGACATATAGGTCAGTTGATTTTTTTCTTTTTTGTTTACCTTGTGTTTCTTATGATGAGATCTTTGCTTGTAGTTCTAAATGATCATCTACCGTCATACGTCATACTGTTGTTCTTCGTATGCATCTCTTTGTTGTTCTGGAAGCGAAATGATAATAGCTTCTTCTGTCTTTGTTTTTGCATCATTTGCTACAAACAGATGGTGTAATGGAGGATAATCCGGAATCACTCCCTGCAGACAGACAGATCTCTACTACGATTCTCTCCATGTTGTCTAAATAACGTTGCCCTGCCTCAAGCACAGACACACATATTCAGCTTTTTAGGCCGCATGTTGTATCCAGGTATGAAATCCTCTGTATCTGACCAATCTAAGCCCTCTGGGCATAAACAGACAGGGCCAATCGCTATAAAGAAAACAAAGTCCAGCAAACAGGCTAGTGGACATACGGCTGCGCGACCCAAGTAAATAGAAGCATTAATTCAAAATCCCTGCAATTAATCCCTCCGGGGTTCGTAGTGGTGTTTTCTCATTGTGTTTACAAAAGCTGTGTTGACTCTCTGACATCCAGGTATTTATTGAGTTGAGTTGGTTAGGGCAATACTGCATTAGAAAACAATAAGCACACATCAGCTAGGCCCTGTACGCATCCCAAAGTGTCACAGAGGACAGAGGAACATAAATAACGAGCATGATGGTATCTATTTATATGCAATTTATAAGAACTCATACTTATTAATCACTAAAAAAAAGTGTCTAATGAAGAGTTTGTAATATTAGCCACTGATGTAATTGCTCTATGTTGTGTACTATACTCATATTTTGTAGTTATTGTACATGATGGTTACATCTAATTTTAAATTGATAATTTTTTCTGCTCGTTATACGTCATAGGATGTGGCTTTGCCTTTTTTCATCGTGAACTGTAAATACTGCTTTAATTAAGATTTTGTTAAAATTTCCTACCAGATTCTGCACCAGCTAGTTTTAACTACAGGTCGTTATTGAGAATTCGCTTTTGTTGTGAGTCAACATTTCTTAGTGCGAGTAAATTTTTCCAATAGGTGTTGTCATGGTTCATCTGTGTTTCATCCAGTATGGTCCCCATCACTTTTCAATGCAATATACTGATTGATGAACGCTGTCACAGGAAAAACCCAATGGTTGGTGTCTTTCTGTACGACCACCTACAAGTACATTGAGACAGTGTTGGCAATAGATGTCAATCACACAGGATATCTTATTTTTGCACAATACGTACTTCATTTGTAGTACACATAGGAAACATTAGTACAAATCTTTTGAATATTCAAATGTGTGTTTTTGATTTCAGCTGTAGTTGTAGGAACACAAAAAACAGTGAATGTTGTCAGCATCTGTGTGGTGTTGACGCACCCACATCTTTTTATGCTTGTGGTGCAGGAGTTGTAACATTTATGTTTCGAGTGCTGGAAGATTGAATGGGCTCAGTGTAGTGAAATTAAAGAGATTTCCCATGAGGTGCACTCTGCAGATTTAACACACACACACACACAAACACACACAGACACACGGAGGCAGCATAAATGGAACATGCATGTTATACAGTATTTATGCAGTCTAGACCCCAAATTGTTCCCGGGGATTTGATTGTACTTGAAGTTGAATAAAATATTCAGTGTCCCAAAATTTGTGATGATTTCATCTGGACCTTTTTATAATGCTCTGTTCATTGTTCCTGTCGGAATAGATCACTGGTAAGTTACAATATGGATGGCTGGGCGACAGTCTGATCTGCCGCTTCCTTTTTACCCACAATGCCGAAGGTCTGCAGGGTGAATTCAGGTATGCATCATGGAGGTGACCAAAGAAATCCTCATCCACCTGTCTCTATCTCTGTCTGGCTTATTTGCGATGTTGCACAGATGGATTGCATGTCATATGAATGAATGCAGAGGCCAGTGTGTCGCCCGTGGATTTGTCTTTTTGCCGGTTCCACAGCAGCGTGGATAAGATGTGATCTGTCTCACAGTTTGATGGAGGGTGGGAGGGAACTGCTGGTGTCACCCTTTCTCTCATCTCTCTCTTTAGTGCTCTGCTTACATTATCTGTCTTCTCTACTCAATCCGTTCCACTTCACTGTCTCTGTCACCCTGAAATACTGACATGATGGATCGCTGTGTCCATGAAGGAGAAAGGGGAAACCAGAAGAAGAAGAAGGTCGAGAGGAACATATAGGCACAGATTGAAGAGGGGTGGGGGGGAGACTCAGTTTAAGGTAGGGTCTGCAGGGTTGTTTCACATCTGGAGATAAGATGTATCACATACTGCATGCCATGAAAATTCATAGTGTTTTAAATGGTACGACTGACTAGAGCTCATAAAGTGGTACTCCATCACCCATGCCAGTTTCATTTTATTTTACACATCATACAATTTCCTTTTTACCCATCAAACATCCACCTCCACATCAGTTTCAACAATCTGACACAACATGACTGACTGACGGGAGCTTGAGGACAAGCGCTGGTGTGAGATCTGCTGGCCTGCAGCCAGGCTGACTAGAGGGGAAAGCTTCCGTCTTTAACTATTCTCCTCACATTCACCTTGCAGTCCCAATTATTCAAGGTAGCGTGCACGAGCGCTTCCCTGCCAGCCAGCCCCAGCTGTGAAAAGTGGGTCATGGAATTTAAAGGCACACTCCGCCTTGTCGCTCCGCACCGCCACACTCGGGCCTGACTGGTTTTCACCCCAACATGCCGAAGCAGCAAAAGCAGTCTGTGTGTGCAATCCTGTATCCTGCAGTGAAACCCTGGCTGTGAGGGGAATATGTGTCAGTGAATCAGAGGACAGCCATTATCACATTATGTGGGTCTCTCTCCTCTGAACTGGCCTTTATTCTTCCACACAATAATCCTTTAGAGAGAATTGGGAGGGGTTTTTCTAGTGAAGTTGATTTGTTCCATCACAGACAAATAAATGTGTAACCTTTACCGTTTTTAAAAAAAATTCTGATATGTTAACTAAGAGTGTGTCTGACAGCAGTCAAGGCTTTCTACCTAGCAACAGTGTACAGTAGGCCAGTCCATATGGGCCTAGACACACTGCAGAGAAAGGCTACTCATGCGCACATTGAGCAATAATGTCACACCCTGATGGGCTCTTTACTGAATCAGACAGGACTGCCCTACTAAACTACAGCCACATTGTGTGGTGCTGAGAAGGAACACATTGGCAACCACAATGCTCTCATATGACCCTCATTCAGCAGCAAACGGACATTAAATCTCAGCTCATCAACCTAAATTCACCTGTAAAGTTCCACTCCACTTTAGGAAAGGCACTTTTCTTGTTGTTTGGAATTACACAGGAAGATCAATAAAACTATTATCAGTTCAGAAAATATTTTTGTGGTCAGACTAGCGTAGCTTAAAGGATGCACCTTTTTATCTCATAAGAGAATGAGCTTTAGAGGGACTAGGGGGGTTATGTAACCTTGTAATATTCTCATTGAAAAGACAGACAGAAAATACACATTACAACTGACACAAAAGGTTATTGCTCACAAGTCAAATATTATTTGTCAATTAAAAAGTAAGAAAAAAATACACAGAAGACATCTGTTTAAACGTTACAGTCATTCTGTATTTTTATTATCGGCAAAAACAAACCACACACACCACATTACATTTTAAAAACAGGAACTCTTATTGTGGATGTACAGAAAACCAAAACTGCTGCTGAAAAACTGAATATTTTAGTAGTAGTAATAATAATAATAATATTAAAAGGTATAAAAAGGAAAGTGTTTTATTTTGTTAAATAAAAACCATCGGGCCAAAAAATGTTCCCCTCGACATGCCACTTAAAAAATACATGCAAACGTAAAGCTGGACACTTTCAAAGTACTCTTCACATAAAATCCTATAAATCATAAAATATAAACCTAGGGCCCCTGAAATGTTTCTGGAAAGAGAAAATTGTATGAAGTACCTCAAAATTAGCCTTGGATGCATTTCAGTTGCCTACAATGTTTGTTTTTGTTACTGAAAAGATCGATAAGGTTCCTCTCCAACGTTTCCATTTCCCCGATCGGGAGAATACATGACTTTTCTAAACAGATTCACCTTTGCTACCTGGTTCCATCCAATCCAGCTCACAATCTGGAAGTAAATGCTGCATGAACTCCATGAATAGAGGCAGGCGCATTTCTCGCACATTTCTCTCAACAGTAAAATGCATCATACAACATAAATTAACAGCACCATTTAAAAAATTTTCCTGGATTTTGTGCAACGCGAGTCACGTCATTTCAACACAAAAAAAGTTCTACAAAGTCAGACATAGCAGCTACATCCAAAAGGTATTTTTTGCTTGACTATAGGTTAATAATATCTATACTTGTTATCTGTGTTTTTCTGTTCTCATGCAAGACGGGTGCTTTGCGAGTGTTGTGTTAAAATCAAACATTGTCCTGTTTTTGTCTTTGGCAGCTGAGGTTATTCATCACATGGCAGGTTCAGATCTGCTCAAGGCTGATTGTTCCAAAGCTGAAATATTTTTCAGTGTGTTGGTGAACAGATTTAACAACCTCACACATCTATATCCAATTCCTAAACCTGTGGTTATGCAATTACGTCGTATTTTCTGCAACCTGGAAATGTCTTATGACATTTCAAAAATTCATATCCCACCCGGAAGTTGTTTCACAAATGTTGTCACCATGATGTATGACATTTAGGATTAATGCATCCAGTTATGCCACACCCTTCTTCACCAGACCTGACAGGTTAAAAAGTAAAGTTTCAAGCTGCCCCCAGGTTGAACCTTATTTGCCCTTCAGTTGTGAGTAGTTAAGGTTTAATGCTGAGGAAAAAAAGTGAACTGATCCTGAATATTCCTGAAGGCAACATTGACCGTTATCAGAGGCAAGTTCGCAAAATCAAGTTAACCAGAGTGAGAATCAAATATGAGGTTTGGGCTTTGTGCTTAAACCTAAACAACCAACTGAGATATACAGTATATTCTGACAAGGGACAGCAATGAACCACATGAGTGAAAGGCTGCTAATCATACAGGTTTTGTAGTCTCACACGGAACTACAACACCCATCATGCTTCACTGTGGTGACTATTGGAGCAGAACAGTGATTTAAAAAGCCAATTTCTTTCCTCCCCGATTTTACATGTCACAAAAGGGCAGAAATGTTGTGTTAACACCCTGTGCTTAAAATAAAATCTTCGAGCTCCCTTACAAGCGCTGACAGAGAATGACATTGAGGTCGACTCTAAGTAGGACAAAAAAACGGCTGAAGACCACGTTTCCATCACATGAACAATAAATGACAGCATACAGTACATTAAAAAGGTAACAGCAAAACACCCCAGTAAAAAATAACCATGAAGCACTGTGTTAGCAGAGTGCTACAGCTAATTTAACACCTACTACAGTACAAACCTTTTACCATCTCCTTTTTAGAGATTCCTTGGTGTCAGTCTGTATGGCTGTCGGTATCACAGCATCTGTTTGTAACATGGCTCTGAATTATGGAAATGGATGCCATTCGTGTAGCATGGTTGCAGCTCTGGCACATTCCAGGGATTGACATTTTTCTGTGATTGTATGCTACCGAACCGTGTTAGCTTTAAGTACCTTTCAACAGTCAAATATAATACACTTTATTCTATGAGATGAGTGACTAATGTTGTATGTGCAAGGTTCAGAATTCAGTTTGCAGGATGCAGAATGGTTACTGATGCTGTCAAATAGCCGGGTTTCTCTTTGTGATGACAGTCCATGTTGAGTGGGTCAAGTAGGTGGAGCCAAAGTGTGTTTTATGGTTGATTGACGGTTGATATTACAGCCATTATAGGCCCTTTTTAGTAGGAGCACTGAGTTTTCTCATTCCCCTTATCCTGCCCAGCAACTCTCGGACAAAGTCCTGCAACACAAGAGATGAAATAAGGGTTAGAAAGACAGTTGTGTAAATATAACGACAAAAAGTCAAGCCTTCTGTCTTCCTATTTTATTTGTTAGTGTATGGAATCTAACCACTCTCTCTCTAGCCACATCTCCCTTTTTCCATGTCTTTAGTTCCATGTTTTCTTCTTCTCAGCGGTCCATCCTAACAGTCCTCTCTCTTTCCTCCCACCATCACTCCCAACCTTTATCACAATCACCTTTTCTCTCCACTGCCTCAGTCATTCACCATTTATCCCCAGCTGATGCCTCCTGTGTCGGATTGCATTCAAAATGGCATCTGTGCTGCATCACTGTTAGAGGATTACAGTCTGTGTGTGTGTGTGTGTGTGTGTGTGTGTGTGTGTGTGTGTGTGCGTGCCTGTGTGTGTGTGTATCAGTCGTCGTACACCTGATCGGACGCATCTACAGCTTTGGAGCCGTGACCTTGCGGCTGCTGTGACGGGCTGATCTAATACCGACACATTCACACAGATGACAGATTGGCGTCCAGGCTTAACCCAACCTCACACACACCCAAACACTTAACACCTCCACACACAATCACACACATTGTGAAGGATTACGAGGAATACGTATGCATCAACTTACTTACCTCTTGAACTTAAATGGGCATGTACATTGAACTTGAACTTGATTCAACCTGAAATGCTTATTTTAAGACACTTTGAGGTCTTCTGAGTAGACATGATGACTTTCATGATAATCAGTTCATTAAAAACCTAATTGGCCTTTTTGACTTCCCACCATAATTTGTATGAGAGAAACTCTTCAGGCAAGCTTATTTTTTTACAATGAGAAGTTTATGTTTTAAATGTTGTCTTTGAGCTGATGTTAGAAAAATACATCAACATTTGTTTTGTTTATTTACCATGGTTTATTCTCACTACACATCTGTTCTGTGCAGTTAAAGAAAGACTAATTCCTTCAGTTAGTGAACTCATACATGTAAAGCAACATTTTAACTTAGGTTTCTAAGTTAAAACATAATTAAATATTATGATAGTATGATTATGATATATGAGTAATTATTCATTTAATTTCATATCCAATCCAAGTTATTAACTGATGTACAAAGATAGTTAAATGTTTTGTTGCTTGGTGTCAAACAGCGTGTTGGGCTGCAATGTTCATGGGTAAAGAATAAAACACACACACACACACACACACACACACACACACACACCAATGATGTCTGTCTGCTCATCAGATTATAGACTCAATGCAAAGAGAAATTTTGTTGAACAGGCTGGAAACTGAACACACTCACCTCTGTTGGTTTGTAGCAATCTGTTAATGATTCCTGAGTAAAAGGAACACCGGAAAATGGATAGAAGGATTTATTATAAATACATTCTTAAACACAATGTTAAAATGCTTGAAATGCTCTGTTTTATCAGTGTTTGATGGATGAAAGGGAGAAAAGTAGGGTAGAAAAGGCAGTTTATCCACTGAGAGAAATGCCAGAACTACATGCAATGAATTTGACATGAAACACAGAAAAAATCATCGTGTTTAGAAAACTATCTAGCTCCAGAAAGTAAAATGTAATCTGATACAATTAACATCAAAAATGAAGCTTTACTTGTCACCAATTTTGAAAAATGGATTTTTTAAAACCCACACAGCCACGGGGGAATACCTGCAGTTTGCTGGCTCTCTCGTCATCACTGTTGACCTCCAGCAGGTCATCTATGTCTATCTCTACTTCTGGCATCTCTTCCTCCTGAAACACACAAATACTCTTAGTGAGATGCTGGATTAGAGGCAGGTCAATAAGAAGCCACCTGGGAAAGAAAAAGGAAATTAAAATGTAAAACTAATGAATTTGGATGGGAATGAAAAGAAAATGTGTATTTTTTAACTTCATCAATATCAATCCTGATGACACACTCGCTCATTTTTACTTCTTACATTTCCATCATAATTTCTGTGTTCAGTCAGTACCCTGAGCTCCTGGATCTCTCATCTGTTTGCTTATTAGGAGCAGACGTCATACTGAAATGTCATTGTGTCATAATTTGTTGCCAGGGCTGGGCTGTTTAGTGGCCCTGTGGCAAGAAGCTGAATTCTGCTCAGCACCACTTCAAAGGTTCTGTGTTCCTCTGCTTCATTTTATTCCACCACAAGGCTTGTGCAAAAGAGGCATGCAGGGAGGATCAAGCTTTGCCTTCCAGCTACCACAGGATGTATCTTCCAGACTCTCCCTTCTGGGAATTGAATCCAAAGAAGCCGAACACATGTGCAGCTTCTTCATCTTTTACCGAGACCATACTGCATGATTACAGCAAAATGGAATCTGCTGCTATCGCTTGGAAACCCATCCATAGTGGATGACTCCATATTGCATAATTAACATCCAAAATGTGTGTTCTTTATGTATCCAGGTGGAACACAAAGGTGTGGAAGTACTGGTGGTCCTGGGCCTGTAGCCAGAAGAGCTTTAACCAGGACACAATGGTTTGTATGGTGTTGCGTTCTTTGAACTTAAAGGATTTGAGCTACCTATAGACTAAAGTTTAGGCCCTAAACCAGTTTATTTGCTACACCTGACATCTTTCATAACTAGGAGTGAGTCAGCACTTAAAAAGTAAAGGTATGGGACTTCCAAATCCTTGATAACAAACATATTCTGTGGTTTTGTTTAACTGCCCCAGATTTAAATTCTTGTCTGACATCGCCTCCCATGTCATCTAACTACAATGTTCTATAGAATAATCATCAGCTTCAGAATCTTCATCAAGGTCAAACTCAAACTCATATCCAAGTTTTTGCTGTTAATGTTAGAAATACTGCAGCGTCTCACAGAGAACGGCACGAAGTTTAGCTAGCTTGTCTTTTTTTGATGCATGAGGTCGACTGACTCCTGTGAATCACAATATACAGTATACTGAGTATTGTGTGTGTGTGTGTGTGTGTGTGTGTGTGTGTGTGTGTGTGTGTGTGTGTGAGTGTCAGGGGACTTCTGTTTATGATTCAGCCTGGAGCACGCTCTGGTATTCAGACACAGGAACATGAAGGTTCAGTTCCCAGCTTTAAATCTCTCAGTTTTTCTACATCTAGTTTGATGTGAAAAAAAATGAACTCAGGTGAAAATTACACATTTCAAACAGCAAGTCAATGACAAGTGATTACACAAATCCCCTGTGTTTCATGTGAGCGACAAACACAGAGACCGGACTTCGCTGTTTCACACAGTTAAAAAAAAAAAAAAAAAATCACGCTTGACATAACTCACTCTCAAACTTGCTCATACCTCATTTGTATTTGTCACAGACACAGTTTTACATAAGTCTACACAGATCACCTTCACCCTCATTCCTGAGCTGTTAAGAGGCATTTAGACAGCCAGCATTTTAAGCATCTCAGTCTCTCTATGGACGAGCATCCCCTCTGACCTCTCTCTGAAACCTCCCTCTTCATCTTAGTGAGAGGCTCTCGCTCTGAAATCTCCTCTCATTAAAGAGACAGAAAAAAGGAGAGGAGGAATGGTGGATTGATGCAGAACATATCAAAGCCTGTCATCTATTAGCATAGACGAGTGTGTGCTGTGGAAACTGGGGTTGTATGCAAATGTGATGGAGAGAAAGAGAAATGGATAGATAGCAATAGATGGGAGGCAGTTAAGAATGAAAGGATTAACATAATGCTGCTAGAATGTTTAATCATGTCAAAAAAATAATATCACAACCAGGATCTATGACTTGCGGACTATATATCTTTCTTTTTTCTTAATTTCAGTGCTTGCTCATGATTCACAGAGCACAGATTTAAAAGAAAATGAATTTCTCCATTTGTACCATTAACATGCAATAGAATATTAACACAAGCTCCTCTACCACTACATCACTAGCTGTAACTCAAGCTGATAGCAACATAATAAATATGTACAGGCAGCATAGCCACCATTTTGGTTATGTCACTACTGGTGTGTTGTCATAGCACATATGAGGATTGTCGATGAGGTTACGTGACTTATAATAATAAAAGGAAGAAGATATTAAAAACCCCAATCCTAAAAACAGTCAGATCAATAATAATTGATAAGCTTTTAAAAATTAATACGCAATTACTTTTCTTTAGCTTTTAAATTTTCATGTTAGATTGAGTAAGCGGGACATCTACTTTTTAATCTTTGTTAAACTAGGTAATTATTAAGTAATTACTCAATGGAAATGTGCAAATAAGCAGAAAGGCACATAGTATTTAAGGTGTAGGACAAAAAAAGGGGATTTTGATACAGTTAGCACCACATGTTCAGTCATCATCAACACTTTTTATGTAAAAATTATTCATGATAGGTCTATAGAAGCATGAACCGGTCTTAGTAGTTACTGGTACTACTTTTTCTTTTTTTGGACAAAAATAAACAAATACTGCAAACTTGCCGCAAGGAAGTTTCATGTCCTAAAGACAGAAACCTATTGCGTATCCAAACTAGAATATCTAGAACGAACTGAATGGAGGACTGCTGCTCTTTCTTGAAAGGTGACCTCATTTCCCGCTGACAGCAGCTACCTGCGAGTCTGGAAAGCGACCAGTGTACATAGATCGTGGCCTTGGTCATTGATGTCAAAAATACTAGATCAGATGTATCAAAACAAAATGTGGGCGGTGAGTGATGTCATGCTTGCATACTGTGGTCTGCTGGTTTCTATACGCTACAGAGAGAAGCTTCACGCTAATAATAGAGATGAATAAGAGAAATAGAATGAGTAACAGCAGAGTGAACACACGGCCTACTTCTCAAGAGGGTTAAGAGGGAAAGACAAGTCCATCCACCTATCCTCTGGCTCTTCTGTCGCTCTGTGTGTGTGTGTGTGTGTGTGTGTGTGTGTGTGTGTGTGTGTGTGTGTGTGTGTGTGTGTGTGTGTGTGTGTGTGTGTGTGTGTGTGTGTGTGTGTGTGTGTGTGTGTGTGTGTGTGTGTGTGTGTGTGTGTGTGTACATGTACCGCTTTCCAGCAGGCAGTTCAGGCAGTTGTCACCTTCTGTCACTCAGTGACGAAGACAGCAAACATGGCCTCATGAGGTTTGACTGCAGGCGTTTGCCAATGGTGTAATTTCACACACTCAAACTTCTTTCTATCAGCGATCCTCTGCAGGGGGGTGTAGCGCAGGGCTTTATATCTTTCTGAATCTCGCTTATGAATAAGTGCCCGAGTTTGTTAAATATACTGAATACAATGATTAAAAATAGACAGTCATATTCACACTCATACCCTTAACATGCCGATAAACAGTGAACTCGTTGTCCTGCTGGTGATTGAGAGCTTTAAATAGCTGAGGTCACACCCAGCTGAGGGGAAAACAGTTTTCCATCATGCCAGCAGAGAAGGGATGACATCACACAAAGTAAAGGAGACCAGAGGGGAAGCAAAGCAAACACACACACACACACACACACACATAGCATGGAATATAATGCTAATATAACACAAGGTATAATTCAGATGTCAAAAGGGCCTTCAAACAAACACAAATGAAAACAAATGAAAAGGAATAAACCTTAACACCAATGTGTGAGAGAAAACAGCCAAAAATACAAAGAAAAACCTGGAAATGCCAACATGAATTTTTGGCCTATAATGGAAAACATGATGGAATTAGTCCAAAAAAAGCGGAAACTGATTTAAGCATGTTTGCCATATTTGTTTGCATTACACATATAAAATCTTTTGTAACAAAATTGTGCAAAATTGTATCTAGGCTTGACAGATTTAGCATAAAAGCAGCAATTATTGCATATAAGGGCTTGTTTGTGTGTTTACAGATACAGGATAAAGACACAGTGGGAAAAGAGAGTTTGTATGGATCTCATGTGTTTTGAGGATAGTGTGTAGAACAAGGAGCGAGTGTTACTTGTAAGGGAAGCGACTTTGACTTTATACTGCCTGTCAGCCAGCCAGTGAAAGAGTCGGGCAGTGAGAAAAAGAGTGAGATTGTCCAGCCGGCTTGTGTGGAGGATTTGTTTTTACAGACGACTGAGGGTTTCACCCTAGTACGTTATGAGATGAATCATATGTACTGTATGGACCTGACCTGTGAATCACCCTGAATGCTATTCAAACTTAATTCAAACAACTCCATGAACAAAGAGTGTAACTCCTGGTGGTGGGAAATGATGACTGTTGCTACAACAAAAAGTAGTTGATCAGAACTGACCAAGAGGTTGAGGACATTTAGACAGAGATTCTCTACTTTACAGCTATAGAAGAACCTCGAGATACTAGCTGCTCGACATACAAGTTTTTGAGATAAAACCCTTCACTCTGTCCTTATTTTTGTTGGACATACAAGCAAAATGCAAGATATGAGCTGTACTTTGGGACACCACCACGAGTTGGTGAATGGATACAGCATCAACTGAGACCGGATCTTGTTCTCATTCACAAAGTAAAGTTGTAGTGCGTGTTTCTTGTCATACTTTATCATTGTTAATGTAACTTAAATAGAATTAATTATACAAAGGTAAAGTATGTTTGACTTACAAGCTGTTTGATATACAAGCTTAGTCACTGAACAAATTAAATTCGTATCTCAAGGTAATACGGTATACCCATACCCAAATATACTAGATCCATGTGTTGAACAAGACTTCCTGTGACACTGACTACTTTTGTTCAGGTCTATTGTACAGAAAGATTATAATTAGGTAGATTCGTACCAATTTTTGTTCGCCTCTGTTAGCAATATTACACAAAAACTAACTGACACATGTTCATGAACTCTGGTGGTAAGGTTGTGTATGTAACAAAAGGGGGCTAATTCAATTGAAGTACTGTAACTTTATTTTAAAATCACCATTACATTTTAATCTATTTAACTTAAATTTACAAACGGAGGTGGAACTAATCTATAACAGCCTTCTGGGATGCGAATAAACAAGAACGGCTGGAACCATCCCCAGGAACAGCAAAACACGAGGATTGAAGTTGTAAATGAATGTTTTCTCTGCTTAGTGGACGTCCTGATCTCTCAAACACTTAGATTTAAGTATTCAATCACATATCCTAATATTGACATTTCTAGACTCACATTCAGTCCGCTAGTAAGGTAAGTCCGAACTGTTTCTCAGAAGTTATTTTGTAAAAGAAATAAGGCCAATATTTCCGTCTATAATCACAGATCTGTTTAAATGCAAGATGGTGAGACAAAATGGTGAATTTTAATTCATAAGTGCAAACATGCTAAGTGAGAGATGAGATCATTGTGTGAGAACAATAAATTGCAGTACATAAAGAGGAGACTGAGTTGCATGGAGGTGAAGGCTGCATGTATGAGTGGGAAAATGATGTGGTCGATCATTGTGATCACAGAAGAAGATTGTGCGACAGTAAAACAGCGCTCAGCTTTCTCCTCTTCTCTGTGTCACATCACAGTGAAGAGGAGCTCAAGGTGAGCTGAGCTCATCCAGGAGGTCATCTGTGGTGAAGAAAAGAAAGACACAAATGGTCTTGGAAAAAGTAAATGGAGGATATGAATGGAACCAGCCGAGGGGCCCGAGCGATCGCGGCAAACAGGAGGACAAAGGCGGTGGAGAGAGAGAGAGAGAAGTATGAGAAATGATAAAATAGAGGCTCCAGAGGGTTCATATGGTTTCCATGCCTCGCAAGATAAAGTAAAAACCAGCTCTATCCCTCTGTTCATCAACCCTTTCCTCCATCCTCCACCCTGGGACATCCACCTCCTCCCTTTACAGCAATACAATTTGCTGAAACCATAAAGCACAAATGACGTGGCTTCAAAGTCGGCTGCTGCAGCAAAAGCTCGTTCCTACGCTGATTCAGCTCTCACAGACACTAGAGAAGGGAACTGCTCAGAGAAGGGTCAGCAGGACAAACCAAACAGAGGAGATTCCTTTTGGTGTTATTTTACGACGGACTATCTTCAGAAACTTTCACCTTTTCAGTGTCAGATTAACGCATGCAGTGTTAAAATCAGTTACTGGTGCAGAGATGGGGTTACCGAATATAACCCAGACCCTTCACTTAGAACTGGAATACATCCTGGAAATTGAACTTCTATTTTCACTGTGCTCTTCATAATAAAGAGGGATGTCCTGCTTCCAGTCTTCCATTCATAGCCTTATCTAGATGAAGGATCTGGATCAGTCACAAGTCTTCAGGTTTCCTTTTCACAGCTTCTCCAACTGCAGGTATGGCAATCTAAGGAGATGGTGATGCAAACCTTTGTCTTGAAAATGAGGGACTGTCTTAGACACATAATTCTTTATTAAAGGTCTTTATAGGATGAACAATATGGAAGGAGCAGCCCCCAGCAGCTCATAGTACCTTACTCTCTGCTGTTACAATACAGGGTTATAATCATCCTTTGGTTAAACTCTTTATTTAAAGGCCAGAGTAGGCATTATTGAACACTAATCCATGACAGTGTCAGTATCTGTCCTGTGACTCCACTGAACAGCGCTGTGTTTCAGATACACTGATTCACTGTATTCACCGGGAACCCCCCCCCCCCCCCCCCCCAAGGCTCACGTATCAGCAGCTGAATCTATACCATCAACACAGGGCATGACATGGACACAACCAGTCCGCTTGAAATGAAAGCACTCTGTTGTGAGTACAAGAAGTGATGCAGCAGCGATGAACCAACAAGAGTTGTTTTACCAGTTCTAATTATTTCTCACACTCTGAATTGAGTGCTCACTGATAAATTAAAAAAAGAAAAGAAATGTCACTGCCAAATTTGAATGTCTCATCCAACGCATGCAAAGGTATAAATACAAGCAAACTATACACGACCATAGTGTGTACACACAACTTTGAAATTCAAAACAAGCGTCCTCCTTCTCTCTGCCTCCCCCTCGTCTCCTCTCTTTGACTCCCTCTCACAGGCCCGGCTATGTTTTGCATCTTTTCTCAGCGGCGGCCACACACAGTGAGTCAGTGTTTGTGTGAAGCCAGTTTATGAAACTGGTGATTAACTGGACCAACTTTGGGGGTGTCATAGAGAGAGAAATACAAAAGTCTGTGTGACGGTAAAAATCCAGGATCTCTTCCTTTCACATTCTCAGTCGCTCATCGTTTTTGAATATGCTTTTTGTTCTTTGTAAACTGTCTGCTGGACATTCTTTATATAGGATAACCACAAGTCTTGAGCTTGTGTTTCTGAGCAAACAGACATTTTTATTGGTGGTTAAGACTAAAACTAATTTAAATTATTAATGCAGAATGCATGTCACTTGGCTATAACGTTAGTTTCCCACACATCTTTTTTCTTGTACCTCTTCTCGTCTTGGGATTAGCCAAGCCATCAATAATTCATATTAATAACCTGTAGACATTTTTGTTCTTTACAGATCTTTTCATTTTCACACAAGTCAGGTTTTTTCTTCTTCTGTGCAGCAGGCAGACAGATATGAGTCCCTGGGGTTGATGGGAGCATCTAAATACTTCATGACAGCCCATAAAACACAGCTTACAGGGTTAATAGAGAGAGAAAACCATGAAGGACAGAAACTGGAAAAAAACAGACAGACACAGGCTGACAACAGCGACAAAAAACAAGACAAACACTCTCTTATATCACTGAATTTTAATGTTGTTTTCATTTTTTGTATTTTGTGATCATGATAAATTTGGTTATGGCTTTGAGGATACTGGATTTTTGAGGTAGCATTTGAATATTTTTTGTGTATGTGACAAATGGTGTCAACAAACGAATCTACATGTATTTTAAAGCTAATGGAGTGTCTAACTTAAAAAGCCCAAGGGAAAGTCAGAGCGGGGGAGAAGGATTAAAGAACAGCGAGGCGGGGGTCCCACAGCTTCAAAAGCTGAGAAGGTGGACAAGGGAAAATGGAACATATGGAGAGATGACAGGGACGGGAACAAACAAAGAGGAACCTTTGACCTTTTCGCAGTAGCCTTTTGGCACCTTTCTACCGTGTGACTTAGTTTAAACAGCTGGTGGTTCTCTGCCCACTAAAAGGCCTTCATGTCAACACTTCTGACTTGTTCAGCTCCAGATGCGTCGGCAGGTGCGAGCTGAAATGTGTGAACACATGCTCAGACGTTGGTGATAAGAGACCGCCTATTTTTGCTGGTGCAATTTGAATGGCAGACAGATAAATGCTTTACCAACCAAATCAGGGTCACTCGATAAAAGCAGCCCTTGGAATCAATCGACTGGGTGAACGTGTGGATCTATCAGCCTGTCTGTAACAGTCAGATTTATGGTGGCTGTCCTAGACAGAACTTCATGATACATGAATTTCTTTCACCGCTGGCAGCTTTACCCTTTCAGACAATGTTGACCTTCAGCTGAGAGCAAAACACACTGGATTGGTGCTCATCCCAGTTCCTGTCGTACATAAGAGATGTATGCACATTTAAATGGGCCAATAGATAATAAATTAATGAAGAAACAACCCCTCAAAATAGCATCTGCTTCTTCAATACGATTGATTAAACTATCAAGCGTTGCTAATGACTTAGCTTGAACTGCATTGTTTACTCCTCCTCTGTTAGTGTGTCACATGACACAAGACTGTTGTTTTTCTGACCCGCAAGAAACATGTGAGGAAGGGGAGACGCATTGACAAGGTCATCAGAAAAGGACAGCGGAGACAAGAATGCAGAGAGAAAGAGATGATAATTATACAACATATAAAATGTTATAAATAAAGAGTATAAAATATATACAAAGAAATATATATGAAATAAAGAAAGTGTTGTAGCTCATGCTCATACGGAAAAACACACATGTCTGTGAGAACAAGGCTATAATCCAGCCAGAGACGCCTGCAGGACCTCATACAGACAAAGAATCACACATAAACACACAAGGCCTGAGGCAGGGGCTACATGTCGGCAGTGTCTGTGCTTGTACACATGAATACACATGGATAAGCCTCAATTGGGGTGGGGGGGTGGGGGTCTGAAACTGAGCCATAGGAAAGTAGGACGTTACAGTATGTCTATTCTTCATTGTGCTGCATGCACCCAAACAACACTCACACAAACTGCAGAGTCTGCAAACCTGCATCAGATTTACTGCTCCATCACTTCTGTCACTGCTTCATTCTGTCCGTCACACCACTTACAGGTTTTCCTTCTCTGTAACCTTCACTGGCCCTGTTCAGACTCTTCATCACGCTCACACATTCCAGACTTGTCCTCAGCATCGCTCTGAACTCCAGCAAGCTCTTGTTCTTTTATTGCAGTACATGCTTCAGAATCAGTGAGTTGGTTTGTGTTTGCAGTAAAATATCAAATACCATCCCGCAGAAGAGTTTTATAACTCTTGGAAATATGGGAAAAGGTTCACTATTAAAGGGGTTTATTTATTTTGAAGCTGAGACAGCTAGTTTGCTATCTTTCTTTATTTTTATGCTACAATAAATACTTTTAGACAATCATATATCATCTTACACTTTTAAACGAAATAACTGATCAATGTAAAAAATTAAAAAAAACCTAATTTAAAAGACCAATGGATTTTTTGGACACAACCATGATAGAAAATGTCAAAGGAAATAAGATACTGGAAAGTCTCCACTGGTTTTGGAGCTATACTGGGAGCATTTGGCTTTGGCTTCTTCTTCTTCTGTTTCTCTTCAAGTCATTGCTCCTCTCTCCTCTCTCCTTTCTCTCCTTTGAACACAAAAAGAACTGAGGCAATGTTTCCCAGGAGAGCTGAAGGGAATCCATCTCTGACAGAACTCACCTTCACTTTCACCCAGAGAGGAGGAGGAGGAGGAGGAGGAGGAGGAGGAGGAGGAGGAGGAGGAGGAGGAAAGAAGGAGGCTCCCGGCAGGTTGACGCCAATGTTGGACCAAAATCATTTTTAATGAAAGACAATAAGACACAAGTACAGGATGAGGTAGCACTGCAAAAAAAAAAAGCTGATGATGTATTTTAAGTAAAGCTTGTTGTGAAGTTTAAGAAACACATTGACATTAAGGGAAACAGAAGAGAACATCTGCCTACCAGCACATCTGAAACTTGCTCATTAGAAATATTTTATCGAAGTTACCATGTAAAAAAATTGATTTTTTGAGTGGACTTTAGGGTTATGGTGATGCCGAAAATTCAAGACTAATAATACCAAATCTAAGATAAAATAAACATGGTTCCCACTGTCTGGAGTTAAGTCATTTGTATGCAATTATGCAATGTATGGATTTGCCTTCATTGTGTGAGAATACTGGTCCTGGATTTTGAAACCAGTGGACCTAAAACATAATTTGAGCAGCAGGAATTAAAAACAAAAATTCAGTCTGGGATAATCTTTTATGCTCTATGTTACTGTCTCTATCTGCACAGAACCCCCACCCCCACCCAGTCACTCTATGATGTTCTCTAGTATCAGGTTTTCTTATGAAACGGATACGGACCCTGACCTTTATGCTGGACCAACAAAGCCAAATCATCTCTCTCTCTCTCCCTCCCCCCACCTCCCCCTCTAGGTGTTAATGGGAATGTCCTATTAGCAGTCACATGACTAAATATTTATCAGCAGAACACTTAAATCCACCTGCTCAAACACTGACATCATCATCTGCATTTATGATATGAAACTCTCGGACCCTAACCCTAAACCTGAACGACACACCAAAAGGCCAGCGCCTGAAAGCGTTCATGTCTTTCCAGTACCAGTCTGTACGGAGCTTATCCCAACAGGATATCAGGATGGTAACAACACCAGAGAGCCGGGGGATTATCACATGATATTATTCCATTTGCTGTGGGCAAGACTTATATGATTACACAATGATGTGGGAATATCTACACTGAAATCTGCATTGCAGAGCTGCAATGAGGAAAATAACGTCTGCAGATGATAATGGTCTCCATTGGGGAGCTAAACTGTTCATCCATGCATCACAGAAGGAACTTACAACATGCATTTGCATTAAAACAAATCACAGGCCAAAATCTATCCAGACAGGCAGAAGCAGCAGATCTAGGACTCGACTCTGAGTTCAACAACGGGCCGGTTCGCTCTAGCCATCATGGAAAGATCAAATAGATCAGTGAGTTCTGGGGAGGCTTCACGTGACATGGACATCCAGCACGCCTGCTGATGGCAGACGGACATGCAGCTTTGAAATGTTAAGCAGGACACTCAGATAATCTACACAGTGCTTTTCTGCAGGAGTGAGAAAGAGGGGAGACTTGTAAAGAGGATAGCAGCCATAAAAAAAACCCCAGAATCTTATGACTTGATGTTTCATCTAAAAAAAATCAGTATGTCTGCCCTGAGTCTGAAAACGTTTTTGTATCGCTCATCCTGTTGGGTCTTCTTTTCATACTGCTCATGCACACACACACACACACACACACACACACACACACACACACACACACGGCAGTGTTTAAACACACATCTCTTAACAGATTCATGCATGTGCCTTTTTTCCTGACTGTGAGTCTGAGGTGATAAACACACACAGAATGCCTGCAGTGTGTGTCCGTGTGTGTGTGTGTGTGTGTGTGTGTGTGTGTGTGTGTGTGTGTGTGTGTGTGTGTGTGTGCTTGTGGGGAGGGCCAGAGGGGAGGTGATTGGCTGGTGAGGAGAGCAACGGCACCAGCACATCCTTAACCCACTGCCCTTCTTTCTTCTTCTCCAGCTTTCCTCCCCATCCCATCCCCCACATGGCTCCAGCGGCATACTGTACGTGGAAGCGGGCACACACACACACATACAAGCACACACACGCGCGCGCACACACACACACACACACACACACACACACACGCACACTACACATCACCTTTATAGGCCCTGCTCTTCCACCACGTGTCTCTCCAGACACAGACCCCCCCCCCCCCCACACACACACACACAGACACACACACACGTACACACACATGCACGCACACGACCTCCAATGGAACTCATCCTTCATGAGAGAAATTGATGGTCTGCAATGAGATCTAGAGACAGACTGTTGGTGGAAAGGTGACAGTGGTTCAAGGGTTGAAAAGGAATTTCTTCACATTCACACCAAAGAAATCAATTCCGACTGGAGACTGAAACACAACATCTGCTGTCGAGGACCCCCAGATTTAGGCACGGAAACGAGAAATGAATGCAGTGGAAGCATAACAGAAAAAAACATCAGTTAAAATAGAACAATGAAGTCTGACTGATGCGCAAAACCGGCAACCTTTGCGATTTCTCCTGCAGTCAATTTAGATTTCCTCCAACCATCCAACCATCCATCCAACCATCCAACCATTCATCCATTCATCCATCGCCGAGCGCGCCATTGAGGATGAGACATGGGGGGGGGGGACAAGAGCCAGGCAAAACGCCACCTTGTTACACCACACAGATTTATTTGCCTCTTATGCCCCTACCTCTGTCATGAGGCGTCAGAGGTTCGCTGTGAACATTAACGCGGGGGGTGGGGGTGGGGGGGGGGCAATTATTCTGAAGCCGCTGTAGACACAATAAAACAGAAACTCTTGATTGGATTTGATGGACAGTGTTTCAGGTAGGAATTCAGGTGCATTCCTGTGTGCCCCCCCCCCCCCCCCCCCCGGAGTCTTCTTCCATTGTCCACCTGTCTGCCTGCCTGTGCGCCTTTCCAGGACGCACACGGATCCACTCACCTCACAGTCGTACAGTTCGCTCAGCTGCTCGATGATCCACTCCTCCAGGACCAGCCTTTTCCGCAGCTCTTTCCTGTCGTACTTGACGGTCACTTTGCCCTGTTTCTTCTGGACCGGGTCGTCTCCGGAGGTGATGGGGCCGGACCCCACGCAACCCACGCCTGTCGCACCTTGGAAGAAGACGCGACTGCCGGCGGTTGGCAGCGGGGCACTAGTCTCGGTGCTGGCGGCCGACATTGCAGGATGTGAAAGGTTGAATTAATCTAGAAAGGTGTGAATGAGTGGGACTGTGGAGCAGAGAGGTCCTGACGGTGCAGAGACGGGAGAATGGTGAGGCGCTTTTAAACAGCAGCTATTTAAAGCGCAGCTCCGGAAGGCGGAGCGTACACTGTAAGAAGTGAATGGAGCGGGTCCTTAATATACAGTACTGTCTGCCAAAATTAAAATCTGATTGTCGGTAGAGGAATACGTGACAAAAATATTTTATTTCACCACAGTGTTTCACAGCAGCAGTTATATGGGAATTCTAAAACAGGGTTCTGTGGTTCTGCAATGATTGATGATCGTCATCATCATAAACGCTATGCTAAACGAGATGAAATATATTGAGTGAAGAAGCTTGTTGTAAAAAGTGAAACGATTTAAATACTGATATACTTCATTAAAATCAATACCTGATGTCGGTATGTTTGCAGCATGTGAGACAAATTCCCTCCATGGAGCTCGTTAGGACTGAAGAGCGACCCCTGCCGGCCACATGGAGATATTACCACTTGAAAAAAAAAAAGCGCGCCTCCCTTTCAATGGTTCATCCACTGCTCCGGGTCTGTAATGAGCTGGGTTCAAGTGTGCACACGTGGAAAAGGCATTTTGTAATGATAAAATACTAATAATTAATGATAAAATAAATTTATGATATGAAGTTCCAAAAGATTTAAAGTTGAAAAGTGACATGGAGAATAAAGCGTAAAAACGCTTACATTTGAGTACACTTGTACAAAAAGCATCATAATATTAGATTATTATATTGAGTATTCACTATTTTGAAAAATAATTGAAAAAGGTACAATATAAAGGTTTATTTTATCTTAATGATGAAATGATTAATGACTAAACTCATTGATTAAACTAAGCCTGCTAGTCATTTTGTTTTTATTGCATATAAAATAATTCTATTGTGCAAGACTCAATGGCTCAGGATTAAGTAATTAGGGAGAATTTCTCCATGAATTGAATCTTATTCTTTAAAGAATAAATACATACTTCATTTTCTCCACTTGTTACTGTTGTTGTCCAGCATGTGTGCAACCAAGAAGAGCTCCAGGAGTTACTGGGGTGTCTGGCCTGAGGAAACCACACCAAGATCGGCCCAAAAGGTTCCTCTTTCTTATCCAGGGCTGTGACAGCCTATGGTATTGTGGGTGAGTACCATTTAGCCTTGTCTGTCTCACTGGCATGGCAGCAACTACTGTGGTGCATGAGTTGGCAATATGTGCTTCACCCAACTGTAGTATTGGTTCCAGTTTGTTCCTTTGTTTGTTTTCTGCTCCAACAGGAGTTTAAGTATCTGGACTCTTACCAGTCAGTCAGAACTGAAAACGCCTCTTGGATAAGAGGCAAAACTTCTTTACTCAACCTCAGGCAAGTCCACTGGATTCTTTTTTGTGCATCTTAATTTACATTGACTTAATTTAATTTACATGGTTGAGAACCTACACATTCTTCCATTCTTGACTCTGTCGTTGGTCTGTCATTCTAGTTGCTGGGTTTCTAAGGCAACATCCTGTTTTTCAAACTCAACCTTTTCCTTTTCCAGCTGTGACTTCTCTGTCTCCAGTTTCTTAACTTGTTGCTGTACTGAGACAGATTGGAGACAGAGCTGTTCGTGTGGCTGAGGTCATAGTGAGGTTCTCTACCAGAGATTCATCTTCAGCAAAATAAAATAACTTTCTACAATGATAAAAAATAACAATTGTCGGGCAGTTCAAACATAGACGGAAATGAAAAAAGCCAAGTCTTACATGTAAAGTTAAATAATGTGAAAAGCTGAAAATCAGTAGGACCATGATAGTATGATGTGTTTACATGATGAACAATGGTTGTTAACCTGTTTCACTGAACATAATACAAATCATTTGATTGTGTGACGCACGATATTGGATGTGACATAATCCTTGAATAGTGATAAGAGCACTGGGTCTGAAGGATGTAGTACATCTCTCACAACAGATGAAAATAATAATATCACATACCCTATATTGCCAAATGTATTTATTCAACTATCTGAATCATATAATTCAGGGTCACTTCCATGGTCACTACTTGTACAAATATTTGTCAAAGAAAGGATTGCTGTCAGCGGCTCAGTGAAGGGCACCAGTGCAATAAGTCCAGCGGTGAAATTTCCCTGCTAAATATTCCACAAGCATATTTAGCCTTACATCGACAACCACAATGCAAAGCGTGAGATGCAGTGGTGTAAAGCACTCCGCCACTGGACTCAAGTGTCAGGTTCAAGCAACCTAAATCATTTAAAACACAGACACAAAAAGGAGAAGACAACAGTTTATATTTTTTACTCGCGAGGAGAACGGACAGAGATGTGCTCGGTTACAGAGCACATCTCTGTCCGTTCTCAACATGTCTCTGCCGAATCCTCTTCTTTATTCTCTTGGGGCGTTCTCTGTTTACATTATTTTTATAAGGGATGGGGGGCAGAAAAACAACCGTAATACTCTGTTATGGCACGATGCCATAAGAGAGTTAATAATTCTTCTTTTTATGGCATCCTCTCCTTTAAAGACAACAACCACGCACATTACTGACTAGCAGTCCAGAGGTCACGCCCTGCTCAAGGTAACTCTACTATCACTCCGGTGTTCCCCTTGCTGATGTTGTCTTTCTAAAAAATAACTCAATACATAGCAAGACACTTACACACAGATATGAACATTTATATGGTCATGCTATGTAGTACAAAGAATAAAGTAATATAAAAGAGTAAATATGAGATAACCTACTGTATATACATTATTCTAACATCAAGAACAGTGTTTGTCTATCTGAAGAATCAGTCTGGTTTTGGATGTTTCCAGAAGAATGGTGCTTGTCTAACTGCAATATGCCAAATGTAAAGTCTGGAACAACACTTTCAAGGGCATTCTTGAAACAAATCACAGGCCAGAATCCATCCAGAAAAGTAGAAGCAGCAGATCTGGGACTCAACTCTCTGAATTCAACAGCGAGCCGGTTTCGCTCTAGCCATCATGGAAAGATCAAATAGATCAGTGAGTTCTGGGGAGGCTTCATGTGACATGTACATCGAGGTTCATGTGACAGTGTAAATAAGACTGTGCCCTTCATAGTCTTCTTTACACTGCAGAGCATAGTAAATCTAATCGTAGTTTTTGTTTAACAGAGACAACGCTGACCCAGAAAAAAAACACATCCATTCCAATCAATACCACGTGTAAACATCAGAAGGTATTCCATGAAGTGGGGTTCACAAACTATAACTTTTATTATTTATTGATGAACTAAAAGTTGATGAACCCTGAGCAGAAGGTTCCAAAACAGCTGAATGTATTGTGACTTAATTAAATTCCAGCCAAAAGATCACAAATGCACAACAATGTCTGCCCTTTTAATAAAGTTATTTAATCACTCCTTGGGACACACATCAGATATGCAGGCGAGGTGGGCCCCTCAGTGCAGGTTCCTTTTCTACCTTGACCCGCCCACTTCAATCGGTGATTGGCTTGATATGGAAACAGTCCGATGGTCGGAGTATTTTATAATCCAGCCCCGATAGGATCAAGCCACCTTTGACTTTGACTTGGTCTTTGCTGAGCCATGACTATCCTAACGGCCCTGACGCCCGTTCTGCTGGTGGTTCTGTGTTTGGTCATAGGCTTCATGCTGGTGAAAACACAGGAAGCCAAGACCATCAAGTCTTCACCGGGGAAATCTCAAGACCTTGGACCGATGACGCAGCAGGACTCTAGGGATGATCCAGAAACTTCACCAGGAGTGGATGGTGAGAGCTTTATTGTTTGTGTTTGGGGCCACACTGGACATTGAAGACGCACCTTCAATGAATGGCCTTTTTAAAAGCTTTTTTCATATAAAAGGCACACTTGATTATAAGGCACACTGTCGGTTTTTGAGAAAATTAAAGGCTTTTAGGTGCTTCTTATAGTGTGGAAAATACTCAACTTCCTTTTTGGCTGTCCAGGAACAAATTTATCAAAGACCAAGCATGATTTAAAAACAGATTTGGAAGATGTTAACTCATTTTAAACGATATGCGCAATTTTACACATTTTACTTTGTCTCTCAAAGTAAAATTGTAGTTAATTAGTGTGAATTTAGTTGACATGTATGAAATGAACTATTTTCCATATAATTTAAAGTCACTAACTCGCCTCCATTGTATGTTTTTGATGGTGAAAGGAATGCAGAGAACTCAGAAGGAATCCATGCAGGCATGAGGTAAAAATGCAAACTCTGCATTAGAACACGCTTCTCAAGTGGATTTAAATCCAGGACTGTCTTGAGACAATAACAGGCCTTTTTAAACCTTTATTTTCTTCCTTTCTTTCAGACAGTGAAGGCAATGATCGGTGGAAAACACCAGAGAGAGAGAAAGACAGAGAGAGAGAGAGAGAGAGAAAGACAGAGAGAGAGAGAGAGAAAATTATCTATAATGTATCGGACTGTTTAACAGTTAACTAGTTGGGAAGAATCAGACGCTCACAGCACAGGGAAAATCAATAGAGAAACACCAATGGCATGATCACAGGAAAGGGAATGACAGCAGCACTTGACTGCAAAGTAGAACAGAAGATAAAGGCAAAATCTCACTACTTACTCTCTGATCTGCTTTGTGTTTACTATCATTTTAGAGGACTGTGATTACACAGATAGCATTGAAGACGAAGAAGACCATCCACAGGTTCCCTACTCACAACCATGTTACCCTGAGGACGTGATGCTGAAGAGATCCAGAGATTTTTACACTCTGTTGAACCAGCGAAGGACTATTCGATTCATCAGTTCAAAGCCTGTGCCAAGAGAAATCATTGATAATATCATCCGCACTGCAGGCATGTGAAGATCAAATTTATCATTATTTATCTTTTATATACTGGTCTAGCATTTCTCCCAGTCCGCCTCCTTTTTTGTCCGGACAGGTACGGCCCCTAGTGGAGCACACACAGAGCCCTGGACGTTTGTTGTAGTGTCAGATGCAGCAGTAAAGCACCAAATTAGAGAGATAGTGGAAAAAGAAGAGATGATCAACTACCAGCAGAGGATGGGGTACAAGTGGGTCAAAGATTTATCAAAACTTCGGTGAGCATTCATATTTGGCTCATCAGTGTATTTCTACTGAATCATTTAACTTCTGTGACACCATTAAATGAGAAACACCTTTATCCTAAATAAGGGAGAACACAGTAACTATGTCACCATCTTATCCTTCAGTACCAACTGGATCAAACAGTACTTGGATGACGCTCCATACTTGATCCTCATCTTCAGACAGACATATGGGATTCTACCAAACGGCCAAAAGAAGACACACTACTACAGTGAAATCAGTATTTCCATATCCTGTGGGATACTTTTGGCTGCACTGCAGGTAAAGGCTTGTTCAGATATGAGTTGATCCATATTGTGGTAGGACGATTTTTTTTTTTTGACCAGGAATATGCCAGATCTGGTGAAAAAAATCTACTTTTTGTGTTTGTCTCATGTATTTTCTTCGTGTTCATTTACTTATCAGAATGTGGGACTGGTTACTGTCACATCCACGCCTCTAAACTGTGGACTGCAGCTCAGGCTCCTCCTTAAACGACCAGCTAATGAGAAACTGGTGATGCTGCTTCCCTTGGGTTACCCTGCTTCAGATGCCACAGTGCCAGACTTAAAACGCAAGCCTCTGGAAGATATGATGGTGTATATTTGAAAAATGTAAAATGTAACTGTATTCTTCATCTCCTTCTCTTGCTGAACTCGAAAATCATCTAGATATGAGCCTAGTGTGTTGTCAAAAGGTTTTAACCGTGCCTGTATTATTTATAGCTAAAGATGCTGTACATTACACTTTCTCCAGCAGAACTACTATGCGTCTGTGAAAACTGAACAATTAATAATAATTTCCTTGATCACTTAATAAACATTTTTATGTTGGAACCAGGTGTAGTTAGGTAGTGATGTCCGAATGGCATCTGATGGGGCTTCGAACCGTTTGGAAACAGTTTCATAACTCGGCGCCCTCCTTGGCAGGGTGTCTGTACTGCAGCCACACGACGATGAGCCCAGAAAACAGCGCTTTGACATTTCCTATATTGCGTATATCTTCTGAATAAAAAAAGAATGTAATATAATTCAATGTGTTAATCCTTGCTTGTTATATCTTAACCTTATATCAAATTGATTTATGGTTATAGATCCTTGCAGGGTTCTATCTGTCTATATATCTATCTGTCTGTCTATCCATGTAATAAAAATATGTACATATATGTTTATGTACTTGATTTACAAGAGTATTAGGGCTATTAGAAAAAAGTTCTATGTTGTAAAATAAAAGTCGGAATTCCGAGACGTCATCACAGCAGCACCATCGGCACCGTCTGTAATACCTCATCATTGACGACGTGTCAAAGTTAACACTTCGTTTTTTTTTTACTGTGCGAGCAAAAGAACTTGAAAATAAGTTTCTTAGAAATCAAAATACAGGAAACGGCGACATTAGTTCTAAATGTTCTCAAACGTGAAATCTCTTTCTGGTTGGTTCCATTGCAAACCAACTGGACAGTTTACCGCGCTGTTTCATCCATTTTAACACATCTGGGACCGGCCGGTGTTTCGAATCCTCGCCCACTGATCCGAACCACTAAAGTAGTTCTCCCGGTGAATGAATCGCTAGTGTTTCACTTGGTGAACGAAGCACTTCAGTGTTTCAAATGTGAATGAAGCGCTTGAGTGGTTTGAACGTCATCAGTCACGTGGTCACTGCTCCTACATCCTGGCCGGTAGGGGTCAGTCGCGTACCACAAACGCTTTGAATCATCCGTAGAAAAAGAAGACCGACAACATTGCGCATGCGTACACCACGTACACCGAGGATCAGCTCTGTCTCGGCCGACTGCTAGCTGACTTGCTAACTGTCTGTCAAGTCGCACACATTGGGTTTGAGGAGGGAAGCGCGGCGGTGGAGAAGAAGGGCGACCCAAACGCCGCTAAAAAATGGCCGGACAACAGTTCCAGTACGATGACAGCGGCAATACCTTTTTCTATTTCCTAACGTCCTTCGTCGGACTTATTGTGATCCCAGCCACATATTACCTCTGGCCACGGGATCAGAATGCTGGTAAGGCCCAATGTCTAGTTCATTGCTAACTTGGCTAACTCCAACCACAGCTAGTGTACCGTTAAGAGTTCAGCCAGCAGTTCGTCCTATAAATGCTCTCACGTTGACAATCTGCTGTGTTATCGTACAAATAGTGTTGCATCCCACGTCTGCGCCGGCTGGCCAAGCGTTAGACTATTACACCACACAGATTGGTTGTTTACGTTTGGTCACTAAGTGAATTTCAGACAGCATTACCGATGACCAGCCGCTGTCTGCCATCCATCTCCTCATATCGATTAGGAGCTGCCTCCTGTGGGTAAACGTGAAGTTAACTGGTGGAGACTGAAGATCAAACTTCAGCAGCTGCAGCAGCTAGCGTCACCCTTCCAGCCTCAGCTCACTCCCGTGTGTCGTTCATCTGAAATGTGTTTAGATTGTAGGACAACAACAGACTGTATCAACCAAGGGTTGTGTAACAGGATAATAAACTTTACTCAGCTGGAACTAGTAAGAAAAGGTCAGTGTCGAGTCATCATGAATTGGAAATATGTTTGTAAGAGTTGTGAAATTGATTTGTGAGTTAGATCTTCTTCGCCCTGTGCCTTCTGCTTGGTTAAATGACGTTCTTCTTTAGATTAACTTCAGACAGCAGTGGCATTATCAGGACTAGTTTTGCATTGTTGGAGGGTCCCAGCATGTTTGTGATGTTGTCTTTGTCCATCCTCTTTCCAGAACAACTGCGTCTGAAGAGCTTGCGGAGGGTACATGGCCGCTGTCTGTGGTACCGGCTCAGGCTGATGAAGTCACAGCAGAGCATCGTCCCAACACTAAAGTAAGTCAGGTGGTATGGATTTGGATTTGTAGAGTTTGTTATAAAAACAAACACTGTCTACTTCTGAAATTTTTACTGTTATACATAAAAACATACAAGTACACCTTAAAAGTCAAAGAGATCAGACTTTAATGGTTTGGACATGTCCAGGAGGAGAGATCATGAGTATTTTGGTAAAAGGGTGTTGAGGATGGAGCTACCAGGCAAGAGGACAAGATAAAGACCAAAGAGAAGGTGGATGGATGTAGTGGAGACGACATGAGGGCATTTGGTGTGATAGGATGAAGAAGATGGGCTGACATGGAAAGGACAACATGCTGTGGCTATCTCTAATGGGACAAGCAAAAAAAAAAAGAAAACAGCATTTAATTAATTAAACTGCAGCATGCATTTCTTTTGTTGTTAATTTGTGAATTCCCTCAACAGTTTTCACTGAGAAGGTTTTTGTGTCCGCTAACAAACAGCTGATCAATTTGTGTGTATTTGCAGCTAGAGAGAAAAGTTTTTTACCAGTTGATATGTAAAGAAGAACCTTGCTTTCAATGACGTAGACCAACTTGAGTTCATCTCTGTGGTGTGTTTGCGTTGGGTAGTTTTTTTGGACAAGTTTGGCTTACATTGGTTTATTTTGTAAACCTGTCAGTCGAGTGTGCATTTGGTGTAAATATTGTGACGCACTGTTTAACATTTGTCTTAATGCCATCCTCTTTTCTCAGGGGTGTTTATTCATTCTGTGTGTGGGTGTGTGTGTGTGTGTGTGTGTGTGTGTGTGTGTGTGTGTGTGTGTGTGTGTCGGTGGGAGGGGGTTAATGGAAAGATTAGTGTTCAAGTACTGATTGGTGCCTCGATTTGCCTTTTTTCTGTTGCAGTGTTGATGTTTCTTTTAATTTGCTCACATTGTCATCACATTTTTTCTTTGTACTCTTCAGTGATCAGACCTACATCCGATTTTTCTCTTCACAATCCCTAATTTGTATGATTTAATTTGTGTGTGAATGGAATGTTAAGCGGATTGAAAAATATCAGCTAATCTATCAAAATCTTGGTTTTTGTATTTTTTCTTGACAACTGCAGCTTATTATAAGAATCCAGCATGTATTTTTCTGGTCCAGCCATTCAGCCAACTTGGATGAGTGATATGTTGTCATGACAACAGATGGTGCAGTGTAGGACACAGGGTTTTGTGATTGTCATGGAAACAAGTTTAAATTCCATACCTAAGTACCAAATAACAGTAGTGTTGGAACCTGTCCTGTCTGTCTGCGCGTAATCAGCCAATTAAAATAAAGCTTTCTGTAGTTTGTGAAATTAGGGAAAAGTTTTTGTAACTTTGAATGCATTAAAATGCTGAACGCAAGTTTACATTATAGCTCTGATGGGCCTCACAGGATAAATCAAATCCAGATAGCTTTAGCAATAGAATGCCAGTGTGAGAAAATGTCAGATGCTGAATGACCTGATGTTGTTTCTACAACAAAGATATTTGTGTGTGAAATTTTATCCTTATTTTTGCATTGGCATTTCCAGGAAAGCAGCCTTATTATTTGGCTGGGCTGTGTTCCTGCTGCTAGCGTACAAGGTGTCCAAACTGGACCGAGAGTACCAGGAGTATAACCCATATGAAGTCCTCAGCTTGGACCCGGTAAAGATTTGCAAATATATTAAATATTTTTTTTATTTTACAGTGGCTCCTCAATGTCATAAGGAGTTGCTTTAAGTATTTCTCTCTTTTCAGGGTGCATCACTGCCAGAAATCAAGAAGCAATACCGTGTGCTATCTCTCAAGTACCACCCTGACAAAGGTGGTGATGAGGCCACATTCATGAGAATTGCCAAAGCTTATGCTGCGTAAGTGTCAATCAGGAATTGGCTTTGTGTGCAAGACTGCATTTACATAATCGATAAACAGATGAATCAATTTGAGTCGATTGGTTCATCGACATTTTTTGTCTCTTTCCACAGCTTGACGAATGAACAGTCAAGACAAAACTGGGAAATATACGGTAACCCAGATGGCCCGGGAGGTGAGAGGAGCTCCCCTAACTCACACAGCATGCATTTATATTTTTGTCTGTTGACACTCCGTCTGTACCTCATCCTGGTGACTCAGTCCCGATATCATGTGTGTGTGGCAGATGAAACTCATTCTTTTCATTCATTTCAACAAGAGCTGGCCACCAGAGCCAAGGATGAGAACCCATCAATTAAAAGCAATATTTTTAATGTAGATTTTGGCTCTTCCAATGAATTATTTGATTTGAATGCAGATAATTAAAAGAAACACTCTTGAGCATTTAGAATAAATGTGTGATGAAATTCATTTACCACTAGGCCACATGCTGCTTCAGTAGATAAAGAAATATTTTTAACATGTTTTCCCATTTCCTCTGTTGTCTTCCCATTCAGCAACCAGCTTTGGCATCGCTCTGCCTGCCTGGATTGTTGACCAGAAGAACTCGATGCTGGTACACATTCATTAATTATGTCATAGCAGTTTGAACGGGTGAATCTAGATTCGGTTGTATGAAATTTATCGTAGTTGACTAGAAAGAATGAGCAAAGTCTTCCAAAAATCCAAGACCAAATTTGACATGGTGAATGTGAAGAAGCTTATATTTTAATCGGGTAAAACTTGTGGCTTCCAGGGTGCATCGGTAAGAATGCACTGAATGTTTCTTCACTCAGGTATTGAACAATATACAGTATGTGACTGTGTAACAGAGAAAAAAATTAAAATAATTGGACTATCTATAAGAATGTTCAGCTTGTAACAAATGCTACACATATTCAGTGCATGAGGTACTTATACATATAAATTTCCTAGTTTTGGAGCAATAAAGTATATCTTATATTCGCACACAGTGCACAAAACATACAATGAAAAATAGTGAAGCATCAAATGATCATTCCCATGCCTCACTGTAGTACAAAGTTTGTTTGAAGGCTGTATTTGTGTGTTAAGAACATATTTCTTTTTCAAAAGCATTATCAAATAGTCATAAGACGGACGTGAATTCTGTGCTGACAAACAACATAAACATTCATGTCTGATCAACCTGTTAAATCCAGGGTGACATGTTTAATCTCTAGTAACAATGACCAAAGTATTCCTAAGGAAACATGCAGGAAATATGAATATAAAAAACTGTTTCATCATAGACATTACAGTCACACTGTTGTTTGCCAACATCTTGAAGCAGTGGGTTTTGGGTTTTGTTATCACCGGAGGAATATTAACCTAGCACACAAACTCCTACAGTACTGTAAGTGTTTATTACATCCTGCGAAGCAGTGATGTATTGTAATTGTCAGTGTTTGTGTGTTCGTCCGTCCACCAAATATCTATACAACCGTTGCAGATAGAAAGATGAATTATATAGCACATTACTCGGGCGGCAAACGGGATGAAAATGAGATGATGACCTTGACCTTGATAAAACTAGGTCATGATCAAATTTATACTTTTGTACACTCAGGAACCGGATAAGATAGAAAGACTAGGGAGAAGGCCAGTGTGTGTAAGACCATAGATCAAAGATAGTGCTTTGATTTTACCCTGACTAGTTTTGATCTATGGTCATATATATTCTATCCTGGGCTACTTTTGCACATATCTCATGAACCTGATAAGATAGAAAGACAAAATGACAGGCGTTATATTCAGGGAGGCAAGGGGAAGAAAATTAGATCACAACCTTGATCTTGAAAAACTAGGTCGTCACATTTTCACTTTAATGCCTTTTTAGGTACGCATCTCTGAAACCTCATGACAAATAGAATGCACCAGTTACATGTTGGATCATGGGTCTTTTATTAAATGTCCCTGACCTATGAAAGTAGATCAGGGTAAAATTTTGAATTCAGGAGTGTCGCAGGATGTTGCAGTCTCTGACTGCCTCTGCATACATTTGAAGGCTTAACACCATTTGTTTTTGCTTTTCATCTGTAGGTGTTGTTGGTGTACGGCCTAGCCTTTATGGTCATTCTGCCTGTGGTTGTGGTAAGTCTACACAGTGACTAAAACCAGGCTCTGCAGTAACACACTTCTCTCTCTGAATTGCTCAGTTTGTTGCTCATTGTCATTTTTTGTTGTTGTTTCTTTTCGGGGGTTTGACTCTCGGTCATAGGGAACGTGGTGGTATCGCTCCATTCGATACAGTGGAGACCAGATCCTCATCAATACCACGCAGCTCTTCATGCATTTCATGTACAAGACACCCAATATGAACATGAAGCGTGAGTTTCCCACACCCACTGTCACACTCATGATGTGCTGCAGAACTGTGCTGTAAACTGTAGATGATAGAGGCTGTGTAAATGGGCTCTGGTAATGGTTCAGACATCAGTTCCTTTTGTAAACATTTAGTTTGGGTGTTAAAAAATTATTCCTGTTCAATTAACTTGTTTTCATGGTCAATTTCAAATAAATTGCTCAAAGGAATTGTTCTGCTATATTTTAAAATGCAGTGGCTATACCACAACTGAATCCATGTACTGTAGTTTTTCTTCTTAAGTACAGTGTTTTCCGCACTATTAGGCGCACTAGACTATAAGGAGCACCCTCAATAATGTGTTTGTTTTATAATTTATTTCATATAGAAGGCGCACGAGATTATAAGGCGCACACAATAAAAAATGAATAAAATGTATTTGATAAACTGCAGCGGCTGTAGTTGCGCAATCCGTCCACTAGATAGAGCCGCGCTGCTCAGGCAGTCATGATTGTGTTCATGACTTCCTGACTACCTTTGAATGGCCCCTGTTGTTATGTCAATAAGCCATTCTGAGCCTCATCAAGGAAACCTGATCACTTGATCACTTTGTCATCTTAGAAAGAAGTCAACACGCATATTAAAAAACCTGACATTAAAAACTGGTTAAATTCATTACGAGTGCAGTCAGTGCAAACAGAGCGGATTATTTCCTGATCTGAAGTTCGAAGCAGATATTTAAGCTCCGACGTTCGTCTTCGTTTATTAATTAAATATTGTTTCGATCGATCGGTTATCCAGTTGGAGGTGAGGTGCAGCTATTTACTACAATTTTTTAACTAGTTTTTAATGTCAGGCTGCTAATTTACTGGCAAATATGACGCTGTTTTACTCCTATAACTGACTTTAACGTCGGTGTCTCACTGCCGTGAATCTCACAGCACGTCGCTGCAGACAGAATACACAAGCCTGAATGCGCCCCTCCGCCGCCCGCCCAGAGCTATCAACTACATTTGTGAATCAATTGCAGTACAGTAGACACCTTTGTCTAGCAGTGACTCTGCTCTTGAAATTTCAGAAAAGGCTGGAAGCTCAGCTTTGAGGGTCTTTCATTCACCTTCATGCCAGTTTCTCCGTGTGTTTCCACAGACTAATAGAATGGACCCTCACTAGATTCCAGAGGACAGCACAATGGCATTTTTTAGACCAATTAAGTTTAAAGTGGGTTATTTCCAACGCCAAATAGTTAGGAAATACTGAGATCAGTCAGTCAGTCAAACTTTATTAATAGAATTGTTGAAAGTTCCATATGTTTTGCTACGTAATCACCGGTGCTCCAATAGTCTGCTCTACCGTCTGAGAGCAGCTCAGTCAGAGCCGGGACTTCGGTGACGGCACTTGACTACCGTTGTTAGGGGGCGTGGGCCCGAGTGCCTTGTGAGTGGGCTCCCCTGGTGGCGGAGTGCGGCATAACTGGCGGCCAAGACCGCCGGATTTTTTCAGCGATCATGTTTTTAACCAATGTGAATATGAATATGAATCCATATATAAGACGCACCGGGTTATAAGGCGCACTACGGGTTTATTTTAGGTAATTTTAGGCTTTTAGGTGCTCCTTATAGTGCGGAAAATACGGTATGTATTTAAAAATGTAAATGAAGGTTACTAGCCGATGAAATCAAGTTTAAAATTGACTGATTCTGGCATCAAAATTGAAAGATGTATTGTGGATTTGTATTTTGACTCCACTACTGAGTTTTACTTCCTTTTAACAACACTGGTTTGGAGTCCCACATTCGTGTTGTCTTAACTTGACTAATTCTAATTTTTCATGAATGCTGTCCTCCAGGTTTAGGAATGGTGTTGACGGCAGCTTTTGAGTTTGACCCTCGCAGCAATAAAGAGGCCACCATACGACCAACAGACAACATTGAAGTACCGCAGGTATTAACACTCATCAAAGCCGTGCGCTTGAGTTTGTTCAAGATGTGCAAACAGATCTGAATGTTTGTCAAAAAAATCATCGTCTTTCTTTCTTGCAGCTAATCCGGGAGTTGGGAAACATTAACGTGAAGAAGAAGGAGCCTCCGTTCTGCTATCCATACAGTTTGAAGGCCAGGGTCTTGGTGCTTGCTCACCTGGCACGTATGGATGTGTCAGAGGACCTGGAGGAAGGTAATTTTCCAAAAAGCTGCAGCAATATCAGAAACGTTAACTCTTTACCATCTGAGATGTTAGAAATAGTTTTCTAAGAGCGGTTTGATGAATGAAATTTTCGCTGTATTTCACTCAGCAAGAGTCAGTCAGCCTAAATGGTTCTGTCTCATAACTTTTTTGCAGTTCCAAAAATAGGAAATAAAACAGCTGCACAAGCTGCTTGGAGAGAATTTGAATTTGTGGTGCTTTTAATGTTAAAAGCATTTCTACAACAGATTAGATGTATTTAATCATTTTCCAAAGTTTTGTGACCTGTGACCTAATCAGAGATAAGAAAAAAAGTTTTTAAACATTTCAGCTGTTGTTTTCTTATAAATTTGGCTTAAAAAGATTAACTATTGAAATAATATAAAACGTTAGCTGTGAGGAAAGTTATTTGTGGTTTTGTTTCAGATCAGAGGTTTGTGGTGAAGAAGAGTCCAGCCCTCCTGCAGGAGATGATCAATGTGGGCTGTCAGCTTACCATGATGGCCAACAGCAGAGGAGGTACAAACACACTATTTAAAAGGAGTTATCTCTTTGAATAAATTGTCACAAGCTTCAACCCACATAACAACTTGGATAATTTTGTCCATTGTGTGTGGTGTCCTCTGCTGGCTGGCCTGATCCCAGGTTTCCATGCACCTCGCCTGGTAACCATAGAGAACTGCATGAAGCTGACCCAAATGATAGTACAGGGTCTGCAGGAGTCCAAGTCACCCCTGCTGCAGCTGCCCCACTTTGAGGAGGAGCACCTCCGCTACTGCATCTCTAAGAAGGTGACAACAGAGTGTTTGTACACACACATAGATGTTACGTTTCGTCCAGCGGTGGTTCAGTGGATCAGTTTAAGTTTCTTCTTCTCATCAGTATAAAGTTCGAAGCCTCCAGGACCTGGTGAGTCTCAAGGACTCTGACAGACGCAGTATGCTGCGTTTCTTGGGAGAGGAGAAGTATGACGAGGTCATGTCTGTGCTGGGCAGCTTCCCTCACATCACCATGGTTACCAAACTGCAGGGTTGGTGATAAAATACACACTTGCAAACACTTCTTTAGCCGCTATCTCACTGGTGACGTGTTGGAACACCTCCATGTGTCAGTCAAATGGAGCCATCTTTAATTTCTGTCACTTTATCAAAAGATGCTTAATTTAAGCAACATTATAGTTAGCACTCATGGAGTGTAGTTCATTTATAGCTAACCGATTAGATAAACAGTGAACTTAGAATGGCATAAACTTATCATCACAAGTTCAGGTTCTTTTTAAATGTACCACTTTATTCAAACAGTTTATATGAACTGCTAAACAGTTAAAAGAAAAAAAGCTGCATGGAAGCATTTAGGTATTAGTCTATGTGATACTTCAGGCTATTTAAAGTTCCTTTCGTTCTGGCCCTTGTGTTTGCAGTGCTTGATGATGAAGACAGCAATAACATCACAGCAGGCTCTATTGTTACAGTAACAGTGACCTTAACCAGAAAACGAATGGTGGTAAGGAATCATCGCATTTGATTTCAAGGCTGAAGTAGAAGCAGAAAACAGTTACGTGAAAGAGATTGATGTGAATGCAACAGGTGTTTGAGTTGTTTTCCCATGAACTACCACTAGATGGTGCTGCTGACCACATCTATTACTGATTAGCCATAATTAACTTACCTGTGTTTGCAGGAGGTATTTGAAAAGGAGCAGGAATCCACACCGTGTCCAACAGATGATGCAGCGGCTACAGAAGAAGCAGTAAGGATAAAATACATGCGAATCCAATCCAGTTCAGGAAATACAGTCACTTTATTTGTGTCAGATATAATCACGATTAAAAGTTACCTGGTTCAAGAAAGATATCACTTAATATTATTGTATGTGCTTGCAGCAAGGGGACACGAGTAAAACCAAAACAAAAGTGTGGCAGAACAAGAGTAAAGGGGCAAAGAAGACGGCCAAGTCCAAGAAGAAAAAATTAACCAAAAAGAAGGCGACACCAGCACCTGCCAAAGCCAAGCAGGCCAATGGCAACGTGGCAGGGAATGTAAGCGTCCAATAACAGCTCATTTACGTCAACTTCTTTTTGTCTTGCATAAAAAAACCCCCAAAACATGACAAACATTCATATTCAATGCTGATGTCACAGGAGGTCGCCGCATCCATAGTGCCAGCGGTGAAGGAGGATGAGGATGATGCCTCCGACAAGGGCAGCGAGTCAGATGACGGTGATGCTAACAAGGACTCTCCCAGCGAGAGAGACGAAGAAAGCGACAAGCAAAGCGACACAGAGGTGGACGAGATGGCCGGAGACGACGAAGAGGTTTGATAAACTCAGCTTGAATCATGCGTGAACAATGTGGCAAAAATATCCTAGTGTTAAGGATACTGGCGGTAACCCTGTTTGTACCTGAACCTAACTCCATCTTCCTCCCCACAACTCTCAGGAGTGGGAGGCATTGCAGCAGAGCATCCAGCGACGGGAGCGGGCGCTGCTCGAGACCAAGTCGAAGGTGACGCACCCTGTCTACAGTCTGTACTACCCCGAGGAGAAGCAGGAGTGGTGGTGGCTCTACATAGCAGACCGCCGGGATCAAACCCTCGTCTCCATGCCCTACCACGTCTGCACGCTAAAAGACACAGAGGAGGTGAGTTAACATCTATTGTTACGGGGTTTTGTTTTTTTTAAGAATTCTGTTTAATTCAGTTTTAATATCTTTCAGTTTTTGCTTTGTAATATAGTCAATACTTCACAGTAAACTGATTTTGAGGCTTTTTTGACTTGTATTATAGTCTGTCTGGAGAGGAAAGGTCTGAAGTCAAGAGTGACTGGTCTTATTTCCTGCACACCATAGCCCGACCTGCATCCTGTTGCTAGGCAACCTGTTTGCACTGGTTTGCTTGGTGGTCTGTGTACTTATGTGTGTGTGTGTGCTTTTTTGCACAATGTGCACCTCTGATCCTAGCATTCTCCAATAACAAGAAGGGTTGACAGCGAGGTAAAAGCTCAAAGAGTCTTGTGTAAATCTGCAGGACCAGCTGCCCCCGCTCTGAGGGAATGAGATGGCAAAGAGGTGACCCAGCAAGATAACGATCACTGTCTAGTAATCAATTAGTCTGTCACTACCACCGATCCTTCTGCGGTGAGACGGTAGCCCACACACTGTGTGTATGACGACCGTGTTATCCAGGACAGAGTGGCTGCTTTCATCGACATGACAGGGGCAGCAAATATCTGTGTTCACGTCTCATTCTGCACTCACACTCCGAATAATAATTAGCCTCGCTGCGCTTCTAATTAGATGTTTGGTGTGTGTAGTCGCACATCCTGAAGTAATGTTGGTCAACAGCCGGACCCGTTCATCATGTCATGTTTTGTTTGTAATTGTGTGTGTGTGTGTGTGTGTGTTGTTTTTCCCAGGTGGAGCTGAAGTTTCCAGCTCCTTCCAAAACAGGAAACTACCAATATTCTGTGATCCTCCGTTCTGATTCCTACTTGGGGCTGGACCAGATCAAACCACTCAAGGTAATGAGGGAGTTGTGTGTGTATTTGTGTGTGTCTTTGCAAAAGTGTGTGTATCTACTAGTCTATTTACAATCTGTGTCTCTCATAATTAGGTACAACAGTCTCTTTGCGATTGCTATTATACATAATGGCAGGGAGAGGAGAGAGTGGAGCGGTGAACGTTTCTCAGACAGATCATACCTCTGGAGAGCTTGATGAGTTCATGTGGGGATAGATAATGAACTCTGGCACCGCAGTCAATTTTAAAAAGCAGCTCGTGTTATAGAGCAGAGTTATAACCAAGCGCGCAAACACACAAACACACACACAACACAAAGAATGGATTTTACCTCAGTGTCTCTGGTCGGCACTCAGGGTTCCCTGTAGGTGTGTGTGTGTGTGTGTGTGTAGCTACAGTGCACCTAAGGTGTGATGTAGCTGCCAATTGGTTTAGAATGGAGTGATCACAATGTTATTGCTGGGTCTTAATTTGTCGTTTGCAGAGACACCGAAGCAGGACGATCGTTAAAAGTCCATCTCTGCTACTTTATAATCAGTGTTTTAGAACTGGCTTGATTTATTTCACTTAGGAATTCAGCCAGTTAATTAGATTAATTTAGAATTCCTGGACCCTGTCGTACATTAATTTTGCAATTAACATTTTCCTTGACTGCAATTTGGATTTAAAAACAGTTGAAATTAGTCATTCTTTCTTCTTTCTTGGCAATGAAACACCAGACTGGTGCTATACTGACCTTTGCAAATGAAGTAAGTCTGACATACTACTTATGTTCAACAATGACATTTGGATTTGTAAAAAATGAGATGTTTAATGGCAGTAAAATAATTCTTTAGTCTCTGTTTATCACTTGTTGAAATACCAATATATGTAGAAAAGAAAACAAATCTAAATGTCAGGCTGCCAGCTTTCAGATGAAACGACCGCCACCACCTGACATCTCAGTTGTTTCCATGTAGTTTGTGTTGTACTAGCAAAACGTATCTGCGGTATTTCATCACAGTACGGGATGTTGTGCTGAAATTTCAATCGTATATTAATGATCATCCGGCATGATATTGTTCTAAAAGACTCAGTTGTTGTTGATGAGATGAGATTGTTTTGCAACTTTCACAAATACTTCTCATCTGCTATTTCTGGGGGCCACAAGAGAACAGCAATATATCTGTAAGAAGCATTAGAGACACTGGAATTTGTATTTTTCTTTATAATATCAGTACATTTAGTGTAGTTGTGTAAAATGATGGATGATCCCTTGCAGAAGGTCAGTTTATTAACTGCATGAATCTTTTTATTTCCCAGCTGGAGGTCCACGAGGCTAAAGCCATGCTGGACAACCACCCACAGTGGGACATCCCCGACACGGAGGAGGAGGATGAGGAGCAGGAGGACAGCGACGGCATCGAGGAGAGCGAAGACGACGATGAGGATAACGACTGAGTGCCGAGACCCCCGCCTGATGGAAGAGCCACCCACCCACACCCGATCACAGGAGGAGGAGCAGCAAAGCTGTGCCTGTCACACACGCACGCACGCGCGCGCACACACACACACACACACACACACACACACACACACACACACACACACACACACACACAGCCCTCGTCCTCCAGTTTATCTTGACAGTGACATAGACTGTGATCCTGGCCTTTCCTCTTTTATATTGAACTCCTTCATTCACCTTCTGTTGCCGGTGGGGGGGTGTGGGGAGAGAATTCTGTGAATACTTACCCAGGTGTGTGTGAAACCATACGTGCATGTGAGAGTGTGTGTGTGGCACAATATGTGTGAGTAATGCGTGCGTGTGTGTATGTGTGTGTGCGTTTGTAATGTATGTGTTTGTACAGGTATGAAAGATTGACACACTGTGGACTGTAGGACCTATTATCTGGGCTCTTTTCTTCTATTCCTTTGGGGGGAGAGGGGAATGTATTACAGCTAATTCCATACAAAACACACAACCTCCTGTAATAAAACCTTTACATCACTGTCGCTCCTAATTTTCAGTCACTCAGTGCTGATGATTTCCACACAAATGATACGTTCTATTGTACACTGAAATCTGCAGAAGTGTGACCTTTAACCCCGTTTGTCAGCGATTGCATCTGAGTCAACATCTCACCTTTTGAACTCTGGGGCAGTGGTTGTTGTTGTTTTTTCGTCCGTCACGTCAGCCTGTCACTCGTATTTACTGCCTGATTGTTAAAGGGGATGATCTCCAGTCAGTTCCATCAATGATCTGCTGCTGCGGCCGTGTGATCCACATCCAGACCAGGCTGTTTGTCAGCTAAAAGCTCGAACGTCATATGAATTATGTCAATTATCTTTGAAAAATTACACAACATACAGTGTCAAGATTTGCTTGAATGAGCTTTTGAATTTGTTTCTTGGCCACATTTGACAATTGCAGTCACTCTTAGGGACTCAGAAACATTAGATGTATATATAATGTATACATGTGGCTTTTCAGAGGGGTGACTTCTCTTTATCCTTAGTTTTACAGTCGTAGCACATTCCAGTGTATACTCATCGTCCAAAAGGCCTTAACAATACAACTGACATACAACACTCGAGTCCTTGGGTGCCCGGCAACAACAGTTCCTGCTAGAGCAGAAAAACCTTTTGCTTCTCCTTTGGTTGAAAAAAACACACAAAAAACTCCACAGTGTTTCCTTTAGTTTCACTTTAGTTATTCTCTTGGTCTTGAATTACATATCACTAAGGTTTCCATGACAGAGCCTCTAGTACAACTGTCTGAAACTGGTCCGACAGTTGTACATGTTTGACTGTGGTAGAATGAATTTTCATGAGATCCCAACACGTGTCAAACAAAATGATGATGAAATGAACTTGAAATGAGAGGTCCTGCGCCCTCTCTACTGTCATTAAAATAGAACAAGTTTGTTAAACACGGCTGCTGTTACAGCTCGAAAACTCGTGTTGGATAGTAACATTTTTTTTTGCTAACCAGGAAACTTTTTATTTTTAAAAAACAAAAACAAAAAAAACAGGTTTGTGTTTTGTAGTTCTAGCAAATGTAACACAAGTTGTTTTTTTTCCCCAAACCATTGCTTTGACATCTGTCTGGCTCCAGAGCATCAAAACAAGTCCTTTTTTCCTTTAGCTCAAATAAATCAGAAATGTGGATTTTTTTTTTTAAATTCCCAATCCATATCAACCATGAATATTTACACTCAACTGTAGTTTTTTTTGTTGTTTTTTTTTAACAGTACCTGCTAGTGAATTATGTTAGCGTGGGCGAGACCGACATCTAATATCGAAGTGTGCTTTCCTGACCACAAACACAATACACTGTACCCTCCTGTAATGTCTGAGGCAGGTGTTTGCTTACAGGTAAAACTACCCTGAGTATTTAGCGCTCTGCAATAGAATGTAGCATCAGTGATTTCTGCTGTGTGGGGAAAAGAACTGCGGTTGAGGTTAAATGGGACAACATCTCTCCTGTGACGGAGCCAGTCAGGCTGGCTGGTTTGGACAAACTACCCAACGACTATCTGCCACTTTTGTTTACAAAGGAACTGTCATTGTATATGGAAAAAATATATTATTTGTATTTAAAATCATTTCAAATAAAAACTTTTAAATGAGATGTTTCCCTGATGTGCTGTCTTATAGCATTACAGCATTACAGCATTAAACTCTTCAGCCAAGCAGCTGAAGTTTTGACTCCAAATTACATTTCCTGCAGACAGATGAAGAAAACGGACTTTAAGGAAGGAGCAAGGAAACTAAACTCCAAAATTTGCTTGTAAAAGCATCGTTTGCTATAATATTTTCAGCAAAGCTGCTTAAAAGATGTCAAAGCAAAGTGGAGCTGGTCCCAGTCCCTGAACACATCATCATGTTAACGTCTGTGCAGCTTTCGACTCTATTACCCCATTTACTCTAATGAAATTTTTGTAAGCAAATGTATTTAATTACTTGCTTACCAGACATATCAGCGACGTTTTAAATGTGCATTACATTCAAATCAATGATCACAATCCAGATAATATAAAGAACTTAGTGTGTCTGAGATCTTCATTTTTTTTAAGACACTTCTGTCAGTGACATCTGTGGAATAGCGACGAAGAGTCACCAGGTGAAGCTGCTGGTCCTGAACTGTGGCTGACTGACAGATGGTTCGACAACTGGCCCAGGACCCTTTGAGACTGAGCCAACAGCAGGATTTGTGTGATGGCGGCTGGAGGCATGATGGGATCGAACACTTGGACCTCAGTGCTGGGGGGAGCCTGCAGTTTCACTTTCATCACCTAGGAAACAGATGCACACACACACACACACACACACACACACACACATACACACCGAGTCAACAGCTGAGATGCACAAATATGATCAAAATATACTCCTGACTGAATTTGATAGTGTTTTATTCTCAAAGTCATATAAAGCCATTATGGTATGGGATGATGTCATTTTTCAGTCATAAGACTAAATGGCAGGCAGCATGAACCCAGCTTTGGTGATGCAGACTGAAAGCAGATGCTGCTGACAGGAATAGTGTCAGACAACAACATGGAGATAATCACGACCAGCCCATCAGGCTGCGATGGAGGATGGTTACAGGCAAAGGTGAACAAACCCCAGAGGCTGCGTCTGTCGAATGCTGACACCAGTAACAAGCTGCCTGAAACAGCTTTGTAGTGAAACAGCAAAAACGAAACAGGATGTGATGGAGTGGGGGTCCCCTGTTTGTTGGGACTGTGGTTTTTAAACCACAGATGGAAAAAGCACAGGAGCAGGGACTGGCTCAGTAGATGGAGCAGACTTAGAGGATACATTTTATATATGAGGAGACACAGATTGAAATAGTTTTAATATATAATATTAAAGCTTCTGTGTGGTGAATGTTTACACGATTAGCATATTTTAATTAAATATGATAATAGAAGTGGGTTCTGTCTGTAAAACGTCCACAAGGTAGCGCCAAAGTCAGACACTCCAGGTTAATTAAACTGCGTTCCAATACTTCCTGATACTAACATGCAGTGCTATTTAAAGTGTCTTGCAACTCATTTTTGATCATAATTTAAAAACCGAGAATATTGGTCCAGCCAGATGTGGCCTGCTGAGGATGCTGAGTTCCCGTAGTCTGATTTAGTTAAATCTGGTTTATCTGGGGGGCATCACACTCCTGCCTCCCTAGGGAGGTGTTCCTGGCACGTCCAGCTGGGAGGAGACCTCGGGGCAGACCCAGGACCAGGTGGAGGGATTATATCTCAACACTGGCCTGGGAACGCCTTTGGATCCCCCAGGCAGAGCTGGTGGATGTGGGCGAGGAAAGGGAAGGTTGGGGCTCCCTTTTGAAGCTGCTGCCCCTGCGACCGGACTATGGATAAGCAGTGGAAGATGAATGGATGGATGGATGGTATATCTGGGAACATGTCGCTCCCTAGAATACTATGTTGTTTATGCACTGGCAAAGATATGAAGTCCACAAACATACCAAACACTTCATCGTTTTCTTTCCATCATATATTATAGGCCCCATTTTTTTCTGATTGCTCCTGCACACACGTTGAAAACCAGTGAGTGCTGCGACCATTGTTTTCAGACTATGGCTGCTGGTAGTGCTGTTGTGCTGAGCTGGGCTAACGCTAATGAGCTCCTGGTTGCTCTGGGAACAGCTCTCCTTGCTGACATTCTCCTTCACCTCCTGGATGGCATTCACTCGCTTTGATATCTCCCACACATGCTTCCAGTTCTGGGAAGGAACGCCAGGGATTAAACGCATTTTGGAATAATTAACATTGCTTCATTTTTACACACCTACATTTTTGGCCTGTCTGTTTTTCAGGGTGATATCTGTAAGACATGAAAAACATTGAACAAGATAAAAGGGAATTTTTTTCAGATTTAATAAATGAATGATATTTCAAAATCAATGTGCTATTTCATTAAATAAAAATTCAGATTTTTGTCATAGTTGAGCATCCCTATTGTTTCCTTTGATGCTTAATTTTATTTAGAGCCCCCTTCCATTGTTGACCATATGCAAACTTTCATCGTTTATTTTTTTAGAAACCAATCATGTTCATTATGATTCATATGTCGCTTTTGGCTTTTTTTTTGTGGTAAAAATTAGACTTATTACTGATGTTTAATGATATCAAGATTAGAACCCTAATCAATAATTACAGTATGTCAAAATATTATTACAATAATAGAATATAGATATATTATTATATCCAGCTTTGGGCAGCAGGGTGGTGCAGTAGAAATCACTGATACCTCACAGCTAGAAGGTCCTGGGACATGTTGCATGTTCTCCCACTATCTGTAAGGTTTCTCTTCCTCCCAACAACAAAAACATGCAATATAGCGATTGACTAACTTTCCACACCTCTGTGACCGTTTCCTTTATTTACTGGCCTTAAATCTTTCTTCTCAATAAGTGAGACAGCGTTCCTTCATGAATTTTACATTTCATCCCATCTCAAAGCTTTTAGTAACTGCAGAATCTTTCATGATACAGTTCGGGAGTCCTGACTTTTAAGGTCTAATTCAAAGTGACTTGAGGCACTTCATTGCTAGTACTCACACTTTGAATTTCTCCACATCGTCATAGATGGTACTTTTTGGTTTGGGTTAAGGGGCCTTGTCAACAGGAAATTCTGTACCCAACTTGGCAGTGCCTAGAAGAAAACAACAATGCATTTTAACCTCACATAACAGCAACTGACATCTGACATATTTACACTGTAAGTATAGGAATATAGTCACACTAACTAACCTAACCCCAACTGTTCAAGGATGTAGTTACACTAATCCTAATTATTCAGGGACATAGTTATACTAACTAACCTGACCCTAACAATCAGAGATGGGGATTAAAAAAATCTCTTAGGTACAAAACTCATTGTTTTCTTTTTCTGTTTTTACTATTTTTAAAAAAAAATTCTTTATCTATTTAGGACATTATGCTACACAGTTAAGGTTCTTTCAGAATCCCACATGAGTGTAGCTGATAATATATTAACTGGGGATAACTTGCCACCCCTGGTAAAACCGTATTTCTGATAAAACACAGGATTCAAATGAATATGATGGACATTAGGTGCACGCTTGTAGCTCAACAAAGTAAGAAGTGACACTACTTCACACAAAAGACTCTTCGGAGAGGATCAGCAATCAAAACGCAACATGGAACTTGAAAACTTAGTTAAAAATAAATAACGCATCCTGTAAACACCCATGAAGAGAATGAGACTGTAAGGCAAATATGTCAAAGTCAAGGCCTGGGGGCCGTATCTGGCCCACAGATGAATTATCCATGGCCCCCTGGATGATATTTAATTGCTATTAGAACCACCCAGCAGGCCGCAGCCACCTGCCGGGCTTTTGCATGTGCCACCACTACATTCCCCACAATGCAACAGTAGCCCAAAAAGTCACTACAGCAAGCGGGCTTCATTATTCATCAACCATCAGAGCAGAGGTTAACTTTCAGCTTTCCCTCTCCTCAAAAATAGCTAAACGAAAGGTGAGCGTTTAGAACAAGGTGTTTTTAAGCCAGGTGAGAGGCAGAGTATGTTCACAGAGGTAAAAGGTAAATCTGTGTGGAGAAAGTTTGGCTGTAATTAAAGAATATAAGATAAAAAGGCACCATCAAACGTCTCAGAAACACACAGACAAAGATGTGATTTTTCTTTGATGGAAGTTAATTTTTGTCTGTCTGCCTGTTGAAAAATCTTTTCACTTGAAATTACTGACAGCCATAAGAAAATTATATAATATACATTCTTGGTTCAACAGGCTATGTGTAATCATTTCAACATGTTTTAATAAATATTGAACCAGTCCGGCCCTCGGCTTAAAGTAAATTTGTTTCGGCCCTCTGTGTATTTGACTTTGACATCCCTGCTGTAAGGCATCGCTAATTCCTTCTCCTCCACAGGCCCTGGAGCCCTCACACCCAAATATTAAGAATTCATAAAATAACTGAAGGAGAAAACTTTAGCAGGGACAGCTACATCATCTAGAAAAGTATACAGACAGTGGAAACTCTTCCTGTCAGGTTTAATTAAAAGCTGTTTTAAAGGGAAATCTATACAAAATAATAAACATAACAAAAACAAGATTCTAGTAGTTGGAGCCAAATTCAGGTTATCTTGGTTCCCACTTCCTCCATCAACTCACAGAGAAGGACCAACTTTCCCATATCACCGGGAGATTCCTCCCAGGAACTTCATGTATTTTTGAAGACATAAGAAAAGTTTAAAGTTTAAAGGTCAAATAACAAATATAATATAGATAGACAGATAGATAGATAGATAGATAGATAGATAGATAGATAGATAGATAGATAGATAGATAGATAGATAGATAGATAGATAGATAGATAGATAGATAGATAGATAGATAGATAGATAGATAGATAGATAGATAGATAGACAGATGCGGGTCTAAGGTGTGTCCTGAATGCACCGTGTTTAGGGAATCCTTGTTAAAATATGCATCACACTTGTATTTATGCATCACACTCATCACACTCATGCATCACACACTATTTGTAGTTGGTTTTATTCCCACGGTGGGTTTTGCCCTGGGGTGTGGAGCCCCTCCTCTTCATCCAAACACCTGTGGGGAGTTCTCCATCCTAAGAAATCCTCATATATGACAAATATCATGAAGCTAATAATCTAACAGCCTAATTTATTACTCTCACCAGAGAGGATGAATTCATGTGTAATTTGAGGTTAATAGGGTGAAACGACCTAATTATCGTATGAGTGAAATAAATCTCAACCACTATGACTAATTACGCGTCTTAATTATGAGGCGCATAATAAATGGAGAAGGAAAAGTGAATATTCTGTTCTGTTTCGGGCTTGAGCCCAAACCCATCGGGGTGTTGTGTGTGATTGGGGCTGAACCTCTCCAGGTGGAGAGCCTCCTCTTCCTCTCTCAGCCTCTTCCTCCACCGCAGGTGAAACAGACGCAGCTTTTAAAGAGAGGACAGAGGAGAATTAACCCCCCCCCCACACACACACACACACACAGCGATCACGACCCGCTCTCCCCATTTTTCCCACCAACTTTACCTAAAAGACGACATTTAAATCCGATTAAAATCTCCTCGGAGAGAAGGTCAAGCCGCAGCTTCGCTTCCCCGCCCCGCGGACCCCTTTCGACCGGTGCGCGCCGCTCGCTGCAGCCGCTGCCGCAGTAGCAGGGGTGGAACCCGGGCTGAGCTGAGCCGACGGCTCCCTGGTGTCTCCGCCGCCTCTGCTGCAACATGGCCCGGCTCTGTGTCTGCTCGCAGCCCGCCTGCTGCGGAGGGATGGATTCCTGCCGGTGAATCCACCGCATCGATCGGGTAAGAACCGCAGCCTGTTTTTAACGTTATTGTTACCTACCTGGATAAAGACATGAACATTTATCACATGTATTGTTTTTAGACTTGTAACAGGTCATAGAGAGGAGCCACAAGGTCAGAAACTCACATCAGTTCCTACTGATAATTTATACAGACGCCTTTTCATCATGTCATAATACCACAGTTTACATGTAATGCTGTTATTGACTTTTTTTTATTGTCACACAAGCATTAATTCATTATTTAGGGACGATTATTTTGTCATGACACACTGAGAAAGTTGGCGGTGAGCTGCATTCCAGTGATAGATGATTCTGTCCAAGGCAGACAACTAACAGGGGCTCACAATGACACACACACACACACACACACACACACAAAAATCGGTCATCAGCATATCTGTCTTTTAAATTCCTGATGTAACCATTGAAAGTAAAGTTGAAGAAATGTTTTTGTACCAATCATGGAGGATTCCTTCACGATATTAATTTAATGAAGTCTCAAATTCTTTATGTTAATGTTGGAAACTCATTATCCAAACAGTGATGGAGTTTATTTTTTTTGTTCATGTGTCTATTAGAGCCACAGATTTTTTTTCAGCCATAATGATGTCTTTAATAAAAAATCCAGACAACACATGTGAGTAAAATTAGCCATTATCTTCTATTTAATCACATTTAATAATCAATCTATGACATTTTTTTTTGCAACAAGATGTCATTAAGTAATTAGTTACATTCCAAAGACTACTACTCAAAAATATCTCATGCAGATAATTCAATACACAAAGTATGTGTAATTTTTTTTTTTTTTTAAACTGTTTTTTCCCCCCAATACATTTATCTGAACCACCATAAAAAGAATCCTTTCTCGAAAGTTTTTGGTGATATCAGTCATTGTTTCATTCATAATATTCCGAAGTGAAAATGTTTTTAAAAAAATTATTTTTCAGCATATAATCTCAAACCTTTTTTCACTCTTTTGATAGCTTTCAGGAGGTGTTTGATTAAAAAGTTAGCTCAGTGACCAGAAGTCATTCAACAATCACTCCGTGATATATCTACAGAGATCATAACGTTGCTGAATTTACTTTCAAAAAACATTACATTGCATATTCTGCTCCCTGATTCCAATGAAACACAAGTCATTTTATGGGCAAAATGCAGACTTAACTAACTGACTTAACTAACTTAGCTGATGGTGCATAGCTGCCTGTTAAACCTGTAATTAAACTCTGCTAATAGCTGCTGGCTTTTGTCTGACTTTCTGGTTGCTTTCTAGGATTCGTACTCTCATCTTTGGTCTGACCTACAAATGTAACAGGAGTTCAGGGAAGTTGAGCTTCTCCAGTAGTTTTAAACAAGATGATGATAATACATTTGAGTTACTTGTACCACATTGTTCAACAAGAAAAGAGAAGTCTCACTTTTCCACCACTACTTGGTGTCTTTTACTGCTTGTGGGGAATAAAAAAAGCAACTGTGTCTGTGAGTGTGTGTGTGTGTGTGTGTGTGTGTGTGTGTGTGTGTGTGTGTGTGTGTGTGTGTGTGTGTGTGTGTGTGTGTGTGTGTGTGTGTGTGTTGATTTTTGGGGTTTTTTTCTCTAAAGAAATCTCTCCGAAGTCCTCGACTCCTGGCGGAGCTCCAAGCCACAAGTGTTTTGGTAGAACGGGAAGATAAAGTCTGCACACGTGGGACGCAGAGCCTTTAGATAGAAAGACAGGCATTCCCCCATGTGATGGTGTCTGTGTCTGTGTGTCTGTGTGTCTGTGTGTGTGTGACGTTTGATGCCTCTGGGGCATTTTTGTGAAATATTTTAATTAACGGCATTTTTTTTTTGTCGTTGAAACTGACAGTTCATTTTTGAAAAACATTTAATCCACTCTTTTAAAAACACTGCATGTCAGTTTCTGGTGTTTCTCCTTTGATTAGTCCTTGCAATGGATGGATATATTTTGGAGGTTTTTAATTCACAGTCAAACATATAAACTTTCACTTTATTGTCCCTCTTAGTCCTGTTTTGTCCTGTCATTACATTTGTCTTGTAAAGCGACATCACATGGTTGTTGTTTTTTTCTTCTTCTTGTTTTTGTGAAATATATTATAAACTGATCACCTGATGTCCATAAAATGTGGTACCAACATTCATGGTACCCAGACAATCGCCTTTAAAGGATTTGGTGATTTTGCCCTTCAGCCTTCAGCAAGTCAAAGTTTCAAATGCAGACTGACAGACTGACCATAGAATATTGATAGAATAAATATGATGTAAGTTTAATTACCTTCTGAATGTGGTAAAATCAACTAAATGCATGGTTCCTTATAATGATGTGCTTTTTAGTGTTGTAATTTATTGTCCAGCCTAACCCTCTACTCTCTGTTATATCGTCTTTGCTAAGGTGATCCCTTCATGTAGATAGATAGATAGATAGATAGATAGATAGATAGATAGATAGATAGATAGATAGATAGATAGATAGATAGATAGATAGATAGATAGATAGATAGATAGATAGATAGATAGATAGATAGATAGATAGATAGATAGATAGATAGATAGATAGATAGATAGATAGATACTTTATTAATCCCGGAGGAAATTGCAGAAATTGTGTCTTCTTCTTTTCCTTTCGGCTTTTCCCTTCATGGGTCACCACAGCGAATCATTTGCCTCCATCTAACCCTGTCTTCTGTATCCTCTTCTCTCACACCAACTACCTTCATGTCCTCTTTCATGACATCCATAAACCTCCTCTTTGATCTTGCTCTAGGCCTCCTACCTGGCAATTCAAAACTCAGCATCCTTCTACCAATATATTCACTGTCTCTCCTCTGGACATGTCCAAACCATCTCAGTCTGGCCTCTCTGACTTTATCTCCAGAACCTCTAACATGTGCTGTCCCTCTGATGTACTCATTCCTGATCCTATCCTTCCTGGTCACTCCCAGAGAGAACCTCAGCATCTTCATCTCTGCTACCTCCAGCTCTGTCTCCTGTCTTTTCCTCAGTGACACTGTCTCTAGACCAAACAACATCGCTGGTCTCACCCTTCATGTGTGATTATACTAATTGTATCCCTATCAGACTGTATTTACAGATCATTGAACTTTGAACAGAAGTCTATTTAAACTACAGGAAATAAATACCTAATACTATTTTTTGTGATGATTTGGCATCACAAATGACATATCAGCCAAATATTATTAAGTAATATTAAATGGGATATATCTGCTGGACTACTATCCTCTGCTTTAGCGTATTCAGAACTCCTGGGGTTCAGAATGTCAAATACTTGATATACGATAATACGAGTGTCTTTCTACTATTCGTTTGAAAACATTATTAAAACAATTGTAAAGCTCTTATGATAGTGAAACAGATTTAGAAAGTTCAGATTGCCTTTGCATTTCCATAAAGTAAATAAATGAAGTCATTCTCTTAGTTTCTAACTTTAAAGCTACAGAAGAAAACATTCTGTAATGTTCAGTTTAGTATTGCGAAATAAAAATAAGCCTGCTGCTATCAACTTGCCAAAAATATAAAAGAAAAGGAGGATTTAACGTACCTGACTTCCAGTAGTTTCCATTGATCCTCTTTCTTTGAGGTCAGTCCAGTGACATTTATGTTCCCCTTTGCCTCTGACTGTTTGAAGACATTCACACACATTTCTATTTACCTGCCTCATCTTTTTTCTGTCTTGTTACATCAAGGTATGGATTACATCTATGTATTTAATGTGTGATTTTAATTATCTTCATATACAATACTTTTTTTTTAATGAACTCCATTCATTCATATATCGTCCAACCGGCTCTTCAGCTTTGGCGGGTCGCGGGGAGCTGGAGACTAAATAATATTTCAATATCAATTTTAAAAAAGAATGCCATTGAACTGATGCTGTTTAATGGTGCACTGCAATATTTTAATTAACAAATTCACCAAATAAGCTTTGAAATCACACAAATTACAATAAAACGTATAAATGGTTGATAAATTATTACAGAACTAAGATCTAGAATGAAGTAGGGCAGTAATGTGAACAGTTCCAAACTCCTTCCACAGCTTCCCTCTTTCCCTCTACATTCAACCTTGTTCCTTTCACAAGAGAGGAGACAGAAAGCTTAGCTAGTTTAAAGTTAATCTCTAAAGCCAGCACTCGGAAGGCCACAAGGCATTCACTTCATAGCACAATGGACACATAAGCGCCTGTACTTTTATCATAAGCAGAGCCATATTCTCCAGTTAACCATCAGTATATTTCTGTGACCTCTGAACACATGCTGGTAATGAAGCATCCACCCCCACACTATTTCTATTCACTCTATTTAAACACTCTTTCCTTCCTCGTCTTTCAGTCGGCCTGCTTTTTGTCAGAAGATTGAAAAACCTGGAATTAATTTGTGAGGAAAGCAATTAATGGTGGGAAGTGTAATATTGGGGCATTTCATCATGACTTAAGGGTGATTAGCGCACATAATTAAGAATGACTTGATAATACCATTACATTTAGCAGCAGGCCCGTGGAAGTGTTCCAGTGAGTTTTTACCTTGAAATTCAGTTATTTCATGTAAATCATTTTTGTGTGTTCTTCCAGTTTAATCAGTGTGATGTGTCCCACCTCCCCCTGGCGGTCCGTGAGGTAATGAGACTACGAGGAGGGCGGGGTTTTAACTCTGAACCCCACCTGGAACTGGCTCCTCCACCTGCTCCTGTTACCTGGCTGCCCGGCGTCCTCAGCAAAGGCGTCCGCCTTCGCCTGCGCTTGGATCACCGTGACAACCGGGGGCGCGGCTGCTGGCAGTTAGTGGACTTGGAGTCAGAGCCGTTTGGGCAGAAACTGAGGGGCCGGAGCTCCGACACCTCTGAACAAAGTAAGGGTTGATTCTAATTTTAAAGGTCATTTCCCCAAACCACAAGCCTCTGCTGCAAAGTAATTGTTATAAATATGTTTAACTATAGTTTATATTCGGTTTTTGATGGACATTCTCTGTCACTGTTACCTAAATAATAAATAATAATTTTATCATTGATCATTATTCTTTTTATTTGAATAAAATTCATCAACCCGCGACCTGCGTTAGCGGATTAAGCGGGTTGGAAGATGAATGAATGAAAAAAAAAAATTCATCAATGCATATTTTACTAAAATGAATAAATATTCAGGGCTGTTTCGATATTATGGGTAACACTGTTGCTTTACAGAAAGAAGGATGTTGGTTCAAATCCTATTGAGGACCGGCAACGCTTCCTGTCACAGTTCAGGACCTTATGAAATTAGTGACTAAATTGTCTGTAGGTATGAATGGTTGTTTTGGTGACCTGTCCATGGTGAACCCCACTGTTTGCTCAGTGTCAGCTGAGTCAGTGATGAGTGACATACTTATATTTTAAATATTTTAATATGCACGCAGTTTGGTACAATCTAGTCTCTGTTGTGGGAGAAATGACATGGACTAAAGTGTTTTTTGCTTGCAGCCAATATCCGTATTCTATGATGAAACATGACTGACTCACAGCCATAGCTGCTGGAAAACATACAGTCAGCAGCTGAGACATAATATTAAACACTGGATTGTTACTAAAGTCATTTTAAATGTATTGGTACTGATATTGGTATCATGCATTTAAAGAAATATAAATATAAATTCAGTAGAGCTGGAGTTAGATGTATTGGAAATATTTTGTTACATGAGTAAATGTACTCATGCACTTTCACCTACTGTTTAAAACAAGACGCGTTTAAACACACATTCTATCTAGAGTTATGCATATGTATGTGTGTGTGTGCGTGTGTGTGTGTGTGAGAGAGAGAGGTTCCCTTCACTAAAATGATATCAGTTTTTCCACCTGACCCGCAGCTGATGAAAAGAGCAGCGCTCTTAACCTTCCCCGTCGTCTGCAGTGTGTCGTGTTATGAAGAGGCTGAAAATGAGATGAGGAGGGGCAGCGGGGTGTGTGAGTGTGCTTATTAAATACACTCATTGTTGTTTATGTGTTTATTTATTCCCGCCTCATCACATGACTCTGGTGCAGGATCCAATTTCTCTGTCTGTTACCATGGTGACAACTTGCCTGAATTGTAAATAAATTCAAGGGTTTTGTTAAATTTATTAGAGCCCCCCCCCCCCAACACACACACACACACACACACGCACACACACACACACACATCGAAGCAGAGATGTGTTACTTTTAGTTGAAATGCAATTATTATATGCGTGCATTTCAGTGTGTTTGTGTGTTTTAGTGCGATGGTGTTATAACTGTGCAGGTGTGCGGTTAATGATGCGGTAGCGCTGCACTTCATTTCAGTTTCTCCTCTGCACTAGTGAAAACAAATCCAAATCCCCTGAAGCTCATGATTAACTTATGCTAATCACGGCTGATCATTGCTGCATTAGTTTGTCCATAACAGCGGGTCCCGACCACATTCGAGAGCTTTTCTCCAACATCCAACCTCCAAAAGGAAACAATATCCCCATGTCAGGAAATTAAATTCAAAGCAGGGGTTCACGGTCATTTAATTGCTTGATTAGCCATAAACAAATTAGGCTGCAGCCCCAAATGTGCTGTGCCGGGGCGTGGTGCGGTCGTGCAAATCTTTCTATTTGTCTGCCAAAAATGTTGTTGTTTCCTATTATCAGTCAGTTTTAATGGCCCCCACCTACTACCCCCACCCACAGTCAATTCTTTCTAAGTAAAAGATTATTATCTCTTCTCTCCCAGTCAGTCTGTCTCTAATGTGACGTGCTGAAATGGGACCGGACTGATTGAGGAGGGACATCAGGATAAATTTCTGTGTAATTACATTTATGATTTATGGATCCTATGCACACAAACACACACTTCACGGTCAGTGCGGATTATGCGAGTGAACACGTGCCAGCATTCAACATCTTAGTGTCCTGACCTCGGTGTTTATTATTATGTATGGGCTTTAAATAACGAAATACTGCAATTTGTCTGGCCTGTTTCATTCGGCGTTAACACAGCTACTGAGCGACCGCCTTGCAGTCGACTCCTGACAAATCTTTTTCAATGCCTGCAGCAGCTGTGCGTGGAAACGAGGGCGAGCCGCCGTTTGATCCTTCCTTTGAAAGGTTAACCTGACTTTGATTGAGTGCTAAAACTCACCGGTGTGACTTCTTTGACCGCAAAACAGAATTAACTGGAAACAATCTGAGTGTAACAAATCAATACACGACGGTTGAAGGGAAAAGAGAGTTCTACTCCCCACTTATAGCCGAAGAGCAAAAAAAAAAAGTACTCAATCCTGTTTTTTCATCTCATACCTGCACCTTTGGTGGGTAAAAACATGTGCAGCCTTGCGTTGGGCTGGTCTTTTTTTACTTCCTATTTGTATACTTTTTTCATTATAGATAAAAGAAAAGCTGTATACATGAGCTTACACACAACAGAGAGTCTGTGAACAAAACCAAGTGAGCTTCTGCAATATGATCTTTAATCGTAAAAAAGCAGTAGACTAATCCTGAAAGGCTGCTGCCAGAATCTTTTGATGTAAACAGAAAAAAAAAACAGATCGGTTTCTCTAAAAGTCAGTCAGAAAATGTCAGCTCAAACATTTTATGACTGATTAAAAGATTTAGAATTTTGACGTGAGTTTTTAGACTAGGCTATTCTTTCGCAGATTTGCATTCAAATTTCTTCAGAAATAATTTGAGGACAGATTACTTTTTGTAACCGAGCGCTTGTAGCACAAAACACTGCGCAGCTTGAATCCCTTGTCAGCTGCTCTAAGCCTTTTTAGATGACAGAAAAGAAAAGCCCTGAGCTGTGGCAACTGTAATTACATTACACACACACACACACACACACACACACACACACACACACACACACACACACACACACACACACACACACACACACACACACACACACACACACACACACACACACACACACACACACAAACACACACAGCATTTTGGGCTCAGCAGGTCCTCTGGCTGCCGCTGGATGTTAGAGGCGTGTTGCTATGACGACTGAAAGGGGACAGAGAGGAAGAGGGTTAGGGTGGAAGGTAAAGGGAGGAGGGGGGTTGTTTCAGAGGTGGTTGGAGATTGAGGAAGAGAGAGTGAGAAACGCACGCTGCAGTGGAGCCGGCGTCCTGACAGTGTGTAGCAGCAGAGAACAGGAGAGGCAAATCCATCAGGGAAATATTCAAAAATCTACAGCTGAAGGGAAGCAACGTACAGACAGCGATTACCAGACGACTGTGTACATGGTAGGAAATGCTCAGAATAATAATTTTGCCCAATTTCACAATTTTTTTCAATGTCATTTGGTATCAGATGATTTGGGTAGAAGGCATCATTCATATTTACGTCTGTATCTGCTCTGGATTATCCTATTGATGCATGAAATGTGTGTATTATATTATACAATAACTCATTATACTAAAGGATAGATATTTCTGTGACACATTCAGACATATAAGAACTGTTCAGTATTGCAGCTAAATTGCAGAACATGAGGTTGTGTTTCCACCCAGTCAGCAGAGTTTTTGCCTCACATTTAAAGGCCTTGTCAGCTAAGGGACTGAAAGCTTGACTGAAGTGATGAGAGGAGGATGTGTTGTCATGACCATGTGGGTGAACGGTACGAAGACACAAAACTTCAGACTGTTGTGTGTGTGTGAATAAATGCTCGATTCATCGTTTGATTATGTTGAGCTTGTGTGCTTTGCTTTCACTTCCTGTGTGTGCGTGTCTGTGTGTGTGTTTGTACGTGTGTGTGTGTGTGTGTGTGTGTATGAGTGTGTGTGTCTGAGAAAGAGAAAGAGAGAAAGGCTTTGTCTCCCTCTGTGCAGTAATGATATTTATTGCATTCTTTGCAGTTGTAGAGGGGGAGGGGTGTGGTGGAGTACAGAGCTTTATGTGTAGTTTCCACTATTTCTATGGTTTCTGTGTGTGTGTGTGTGTGTGTGTGTGTGTGCGTGCGTGCGTGTGTGGTGACAGCGTCTGAGTTTCCGTTCCAGTTGGGCCGCAGCGGTGCGTGCATTTTAAAGCTGCTACTTCCTGTTATTTTTAGATTATATTTAATGACGTCTCCATCACCCTCAGGTCTGATGAGCACCTTGTCTGCCAGCTCAGAGATGCAGACTCCCACTCTCGGCCCCCAGTTCATTGCGGGGCCTCAGGGTAAGGTGCCTGGCAGGAAGAGAGGGAGGCCTCCGATCCGCAAGCTGGCGTTCCAGAGTCACTACGCTGAGTCCATGTTTCCACTCAAGGTCCCGAAGAAGAGAGGCAGGAAACCAGGCTTCAAGGTTGGTTAGTCAGCGGTTTGGTTCACTAGTTTTAGCCAGAAAACAGTATTTACTGTTAAAGCTATTACTGTGCTTACATCCAGAGTTTTCATTCAAAAATATTCTGTGTTTAATTTCAGCTGAAAAAATTATAAAAAGAATTTCTTTCATTTTAAAAATTAAATTTAAGCCTGCACTCTTTCACATTACGGGCATAAAGGTAGTGACTTCCGTCTTTGCCTTTTGCCAGCACTTTGTTGCTATGACGCTGCCAAATGTCATTTTTTTTAAATATACAGCCACCAACAGGTCAAAATTTCCACCTTTGAATATGTAAGTTGATTGTCTGAATCTAAATTTCCTGCTATGTTCGGTTTTTCTTGTTTCTATCAAACCATATCAATTTGTTTTTATATGCTATTTGTGTGTGTGTGTGTGTGTGTGTGTGTGTGTGTGTGTGTGTGTGTGTGTGTGTGTGTGTGTGTGTGTGTGTGTGTGTGTGTGTGTGTGTGTGTGTGTGTGTGTGTGTGTGTGTGTGTGTGTGTGTGTGTGTGTGTGTGTGTGTGTGTGTGTGTGTGTGTGTGTGTAGCTGAAGCCCAGGATGGTGATGTCCCCACTAGCTAACTCTCCTCCCAGCAGCACACCGGAGCCTGAGATGGGTTCCCTTCCACAGGATGCTGCTATTGTCCCCCACTCTTCCACCCCACAAGCCCTAACAGGTAACACCATACACACTCACACTGAGACACACACACACACACAAAATAGCTCAATTTTAGCTTCCCTAAAACTGAGGTTAGCTTCCCTAACAGGTCTGTAAAAGCAGGAATCATCATCCTAACAGGAGTGGAAGTCGTGATGTCTAGTGATTTTTTTCAGCATTCAGTTCTAAATGCTTAAAGCCTGACTTGGTGGGGAGTGAGATTGTGGTAGGATATGTGCGGTGTCTCCCTCTGTTTCACCTTTTGGATTCTTCTACATCTCTCTGCTGCTCAGCTCTGACTGTGACTTCAATTTATTGCTAAAATCCCCACTTCTCTGTCGGTGTGGCGTCTGTCTTCTTTGTTCTCTAAATACACTGAAGACATGTTCTTTGTGACAGAAACACACATTTTGGATGTAAAGCATTACAAAAGTGCATGCCTGCCAGATAAAACAAAAAAAAAAACACAGTAGTTTTTCTGGGTTTTCACTGTATGTTTGTATACTTTAAACACCCTTTTTTTAAAAAAATTTTGTTTCAATTTTCCCATTCGGTTTTCCTTCCTGTCGAGGCTCTAGAGAAAAGCAGACATTTTGAATGCTTCCACAAAAGAAAGCACATCTCGCTTTGCTATCCACATTTTTCACTTTTATGTTTTGCGTCCTGTCCTGCTCTGAATGAGCACATTTTTAAAGGATGGCTTGAGTGTATTTGAGGTGGTAATGGGAATCTCATGTGTCAAGGACCAGAGCGTTCCTCTTTGTTCTCACAGATCATGAAAAGTGTTTGATGTCAGACTGTAGACATATACAGAAATGAAGTGCGTGCGTACACACACACACACACACACACACACACACACACATACACACACACCTTACCCCCCTCAGTGCCAAAAAAAAACACGTATGTAAATTATTTGTCTGAAGCAGAAGAGAAGCATTTCGAAAAACAGTCTTTTTATTTTAGGGATTCCGTGCATTCCTTTTCCAGTACTGATAAATTTATCACGTTGTATTGTTTTTATTTTACATTCATTTATTGAAAAAGGGTTTATATTTTCATACATTCTTATGGACACATAAAATTAATTTTTCAAAATCCATTCGACCTCTCTGGGAGAAACGAATGCATGTCATCGAGTGAATCTATAACTGTCCAGCTCTGTTGTAACCAGCAGGCATCAACATTATTGACAGGCTGAAAAACGGATGTCACAGGGATTGGATCCACAAGAATTACTACCTCTCATCTGTTTCTCTTCGAATAACTCCAGCTAAAGGGTCTTGAATGAAGTTTATCTTTGTATTTATTTGATTCACCACATAATAATATGTGTGACCTAGAGTACATTCTGCAAGTGGTATATTATAATAAAATTTTGATATTGAAGCATGCAGTAGGTTTCTAACAGATGTTTGGTAGATATTTGTGGGGTTTTTTGTCCATTTTGGATGCATTAAACTAAATGCTAACATCCATATCATTTGGTTGCAAAAACAATATTTGACATCTCTATCACCTTTGGTTAGAGCATGAGCATATGTGTTAAGTAGCTCTAAACACAAAGTGGTGGTCATTGATTTTGGAAAGTTTTTCTTCAAGAACTAAAGTATTGGACAAAATGAAATGGTGACTTGATGATGTTAAATGAAAAGTCAATTGCTTTCCAAACTTATTACTACACTTCCTCTGAGAACTGTGTGCAAACTGACCTGTTGCCACATTAAAAGGACGTTTACAGATGAGTTCAGCTCTAATGATGGTCCTTCCTCCTCCAGCAGAGACGCCAATGCCTGATGACTTCTTATGTGAGCCACCGGTAGACTCAAAGCGCTACGCTGTGGATCCCAGTGACTCTGCCTTCAATGTCATGACATCCCAGTACCCACTCAAGCACTCCTACGGTTACCGTGGCAGCAGCTGCTCTATGCCAATGGGTTTGTGTAGACAAGCATCGAGCCCTGGGAACTTCCAAGAAGGAAACCGGAATGGTGAGGTCCTATTTTATATACATTCTGCCAAACTGTTAATATGCAAATCACTGCCAAACCCTACTTTACAATTGTACTTCATTTTCTGCATCAATGAAGTGTAGCTTTTTGTGTGTATTTTGCTTTCATGTAAAGTATATATATATATATTTAAATGACTTAACATCCTTTTACTAAGTGGTGGGTTTACACTGGTGACCAGCACAACTTAAACTGGAATTACCGTAATTTAAAAAACAACTACACCTGTATGACAGAGCCAGTACTGTAATCTGGAAAATGAGGATTCGTCTTCTTCATTAAACATCAAGGAATACTACAATATTTCATTATATTTTTCATACTGCTTCAGTATAAATAGTTATTAAATTAGCTGTAAATCTTCTTAGTACCTGTGACTCTTCTGTTTGACCTGCTTGATATAACCATACTATTGTCGCTAAAACTGGGAGAAAAACACCCACCCAAAAAACTAGTCCTGCGATGAACAAAAAAAAATTACAAATTGTTGTTGTTGTTTTACACCAAGACACAAAGAGATGACACATATTTTCATCATCAGACAGAGCCAGCCTCGCGGTTTCCCCACGTTTCCCCTGGGAGCTAACTATCTCCAAGTTGTTCTAAATGTTTAAACTGATTTTTCTACCGTGTTGTTTTGTGACATAACAGGGCTGTGAGTGTTTTGCTGAATTGTATGTTTATCATGTTGAATATTTATGTAACGTCACCCTGTTCTACTGTGCCACCTAGCTTACAGTCCCATACCAGACAATGGAGAGTTCAAGCGTCCTGCTGGAAAGGACCCGTCCAGCTGGGGTGTTGAGGAGGTTGTTTGGTTCATTAAAGATGCCGACCCCCAAGCTCTGGGCCCCCATGCTGACACGTTCAGAAAGCATGTGAGTCCAGGCTACTATTTATTATATCCATCGGCCACTGTAATTGGTTTGGAGTTATACTTATATCCCAAGATGCACTTTGGTTTTTGACATACACTTGACCTCAACGTAACATGAGTCGACTGTAGCTGTGGATTTAATTAAGAAAACTAACTATGACAAAGTGTTAAAACAAAATTAACCTGATGCTACATTTGAAGCCTCCCCATTAACCACAGTGCTGCCTCTGATCCTCAGGTGTCTGCAGCTTAATATTTACAGTGAGTGGGTTTTTTTTAGTCATAGCTTCCAGTCTCTGAATCAGGGCCAGGCTAAGAGTTGTTAAATAGTAAAAATTACTTTATTTTGTGTTCTGTTCTGTTTTTCATTTTCAACCTTTGCAATGAGATAATGATCTGCTTGTGCTTCTTTGATATATTATAGTGTTTAGAATGATGCAGTTGTAGAATTCAAAGCATGTTTTCCCGCTGTACTATATATCTGAAGTTACCTATGCAAACAGATGTGAAACGTGTTACTGTGTACTGGATTTTGTTTTACTCACACAGATCTGTGATTCCATTTTAGGAGATAGACGGAGATGCTCTGCTCTTGCTGAAGAGCGAGATGATGATGAAGTATCTGGGACTGAAGCTGGGACCTGCTCTTAAATTATGTTACCACATCGACAGGCTGAAACAGAATCGCTTGTGATTTGCTGCAGAGCAGTGAACCTCGTGATCACCTTTTACCAGAAACTGTTCTTCTGCGGATTTCCTCACATGTTCTCAGTCATCAGCAATACATCATGAGCACCTCTGGATCCAGAATGTACAGTTGTCAGCATTTGCAGCATCTGCAGAACACTCTTGTTTACTGCACACGGGTGAGACTGTTCACAGATGAAGCAATGAATTAATTTCCATGACTGTTGACTGGGTATCTGGATGGTTTAGTTTGTAAATAGCTCAGCTCCAAATGGCAGCTACTCTATATCGACACATGACCTGTATTCATTTTCACTCAGCAGTCTGCACAAGATTACTGTTTGGGCAGATCTTAATCATGGTTTCCGTATCAACACCTCTGAAGACCCACAGAGACAGGAAACTTAATGAACTTATGTGATGCTTCACATTTTTATTATGTTTACATTTTGTCCTTGGGTTTCAGCACGATGCTGCCATGATTTTTGTGTGTGTGTGTCTTTTTAGTGACATTGTTGACCCAGGTATCAATCACAGACAGACACAAACTGTAGTTAATAAGCTCTCAGACTTTCACCAGAAGCTAATTCAAATCCATTTCTGTTGTTACAGTTGTCTGAAACTTAAAAAGTGAAATCTGGATTAGAAACATCTTAAAGTTGCCATGAAAAGAAGTGACTTGCTAATGTGAATGTTTTTCAACCACAAACCACAGCACAGCAGTGGAGGGATGAGATGCAACACCAGTTATTGCTGCATGCAGTCACATAGTGCTCATAATGACAGGAACGAAAGGAAACAAAGACAGAGGCTGGGGTTTGCCACCATGTTCTGATGAATTGTTTATTGTGTGGCATGCACTGGTTTTAATACTGAATTACAAGAAACTTTGCAAAGCACATTATGAGGCCTTTGTTGTACTTGGTCTTACAAAGGAGTGTAAGAGAAAAGCAACTTGCATGAAACCTGGTGCTCACTAAAACCGTTACTGCCACTACAGCTACACCTCAACAGGTTCTTCACACTGTTCCAAATGAAACCATTTACATTCCTCCCATGCAATACCTCATCAGGCATTTGAAATATGAATGCCCCTGAGTCATGTTTTATCCTGCCTAAATGAATGATGAAGTAGCAGTTCACCTCAACTGTAAAAATAAAGACAAAAGAGTAAATGTCTTGAGCATTAATGTTTTTCATGCAGCAAAGACAAGTTAGTTACATTATATAGAGCAACTTGTAAACTCATTAATATTACATGCAGTATATCGAAAAATTGTACAGTTTTTGGGTGAACTTAATGAATTATTCAGAAATGACTGTACAGTATTTGCTACTTTAAAAACTGTGTTCAATGTGTTTTACTTGACTTTGTATGAGTACATGTGTATGTGTATGAATTCTGTATCTCATGACTATCTGAACCCTTTTTGGGTTATGGCCTGCATTAAATCTTCCTTTCTTGTTTCCATTTATTCTAACTTTATCTTAGTAATTAAAATAATTTAAGAGTTGTGGTGCATGGGAGCTTTATCTTTTACTATAATTTTCCAAATGTTTTACACAACATTTCTTAATTCGCCCTGAGATATCGATCGAGTAATTATGTTTTTAAAACAAATTTTTACCAAAAAAAAAAAAAAGTTTGAATTAATGTCATATTTCTCCTGCTCGTTAAGACAAGCGCCTGATGTATTCGCTCACTAATAGATGCCACGCTGACCCTGCCATTGGTCCTTTTGTTATAGCTGTCACTCACGCACGCGCGCACGTCCGGACCTCTTATTGGATCACGAGATCGCGTCTGTACTCTCGCGAGAACAGAGAGGATTCACTTCCTGTATTGACAAATGTCAGCGTCTGTCAACCAGAGGTGAAAATGGCAAGCGTCTCAGAGAGAACGCTGCAAGCGGCGGTGGTGTTTTCTTTCGCTGCCGGGTTCATGGTGGGCTGGCAGGCGAACAGGATGAGGAGAAAGTATTTAGACTGGAGGAAAAAAAGGCTTCAGGACAAACTGGCAGAAGCTCAGAAGAGGCTGGAGCTGGCTTGAATGGTAATGTCACCGTCTGGTTTCCTCATCTGAACAGGTTTCCACCTAAATGCTGTTTGTCAAGCGCATATGTAGTCTCCTCTAGTCTCCTGCAGTACAATATGTTTGCTTATCGATTAGCCGTAAAATGCTGAGATAAACATTTATTGCTTAATAGAATGAAGTATCTCAACATGTGCTCAGGCGTCAAACTTTCACCCTTCATGTGAAAGTAATGGTAACACAAAACATACAAGCAAAACATACAATGGCTCTGCTGTCATTGTTTTAATACCTGATCACCTTAAATTCTTATATTTAACCTATGTAATCCTGCATTTCCAGTGTGTAATAATTGTGTTCCTCTGAATTTTTTCAGGTCTCTTGCTGTCTGATGGGTCACTAAAGAGTAAGTGAGCTCCACTGTCTCCCTGCTTTTATAGGAGGCTTTCTGGGGGAAGTGATCACTGACTGGATGAATTGAGTCAAGTAAAGACCCAATATATATATTTTTTACAAAATAAAATGGAATTTTTCAAACAAAATTAGGAGAAAACAGACTTTTTTGAGTTAGTACATGTAAGATTTAGATATTACTGTGCAAACACGACATGTTTCAAGTGTTTTCTTGTCTTGACACAAACAAGCTAAGCCCTCAATAATGTATTAGTGAGAAACCTTTCTTCTGATGACGGACCAGAGAGGTGACTGCTTCAAGGAAACCTGAACTTCATGCCAATTCATGCGACTGGTGCATCTTTGTTGAAACAAATCTTTGGTCCCGATGAACATTGGTCTCTTAATGCTGCTGACTCCTAGATGCGCTGCTTGCTTATCCTGTTGGAGAAGAGATGTCAAGACGACCCACCTGTGTTCTGGACCACCTTCATCTTCCCACTTCACCTTTTTGAATAGTGGCTGAACTTGTAGACCATTGTCTAAGGAAACACAGCCATTGCACACACTGCATTTTCTGTCCATTCTCAGATACTAAGTTGAACCAATCTGGGGATCTGCAAGGTTTTTTCTGAGTTACTGTTTCATGTCAGGTGAAATAAATTCTATTTTTCATGTTTGTTTTCCTTTTTTTGTCCTTGCTTATGTGTAAAGCAGTTAGTCCTCATTCAGTTTACAACTTCCGCAGTCCACAATCATGCTTGTGTTGGGTTTGTCACAACTTGTTTTTTCATCCAACAGGTTGCCACGTCATCACAAGCATTTCATTTGAGGTGACTCATCTATAACGTGGAAAAATAAGATAAAATGCATGCATGATAGTGGTTTAGCTTGCAGAAGTTAGTGTTAAATTACCTAAATATCTTAATGCTTAACTTCAGACAATCATGGGTATGTGTTGAGTACATCTGGTGCATTCATCCTACATACTGTACACACTGGACACACCCAGGGTCATGGATGAGGTGAGATGCTATAAAGTGTAGCATAAATATTCCATTGACCAACTTGTCATACGAGTAACAGCTGTTTTCAATGTCAAGTACAAATGAATCTGATTCAAACCAATTTAACGTCAGACTTTAGTTTTGCTCTTAGTCGGGGCGCCATCTGCTGGATGAAAGTAACAATCACAAGTGATAGTTAAACCATTACACTAACAGAAGAAGCTCTTATGATATACTGTATTTATTCAGTAGGGCTTTTTGGATTTTATCATATTGCTTTCATGGCCTTTCATCTATATCTCACTCCATCTGTTGTGTGAAGGGATGCTGTATCAAATGTCAAAAATAAATACTACACTAAAACACTAAAGTACTATATCAAAATAATATATGGGTTAGTTGTCTGGCTTTCACCTGCAAAAACATGCGCTTCAGGTTAATTGGCTGGTCCCAAATTGACCGTAGGTATGAGTGTGTGCATGCATGGTTGTCTGCGTCTCTGTGTGGCTCTTCGGTGCACTGGCATCGCGCCCGGAGTTCCCCCAGCCTCCGACCCTAAGCCAGCTGGGATAGGCTCCAACTCCCCGTGACCCGCCACAGCGGACAAAGCGGTAACAGAAAATGAATGAATAGATGTTGATTCTGATTCCTGATCTGAGTGGATTATTTCTTATTGCTTTGTATATACACAGCATGTCTACAGGTGGTGCTAGCGCACCTTAATATTTTATGCACACCTAACAAGCTTTTTCCTATAGCATTCTAGTCACTGGGTCTGAAATTAGATTCTGTGAACAGCTCCCTCTTTCTCATCATCACCAGTCAAGCAAGCCTATTACCACCTCTCAACAAGCTTTAGACAAGATCTTACGAGGTCACTTTTCATGTAGTACTCCATCAGTGGCCTGATGATGAGAGCTGGAGGGTTCCTGGAGAAGGATTGAGACAACATATTTCCCTGTCATTAAGATTCTGTAAGTACCAGTATGTTTACAGAGACAAGTGCAATTATTGTTTTATCAGTCAGTGTTTCAAAATGGCTAAACTCAAGTTTTAGATCAGGAGTCAATTGTTAAATAATAAAGTGGTAACATTAACAGGAAATCCATTTGTGGCCTTTAATCACGTTCATTAGATTAAAATTTCCAGTCATTCCAGTACAGGTAGCAGCTTTAGGGTTATTCGATCTTAATGGTAATAAAATTTAACATATATAAAACATTTCCACAAGACAGACGACTGCTAAAATATTACACAGACAATTACCCACCTTTTTTTTTTTTTTACATATGTCTCAAGACAGACAATTAACCTCAGACGCAAATAAGATATATGACATTTACAGCACACAGGCTGTTCCATAAACCCAGTTATAAACATATTAAAAACGTGATTACCATAATTTCAGAAAACAACACAACGGCTATATTTTGTAATCCAGTCACATCCCACAGATCAGAGTACTGTAGATTTTTTTTTCAGTTTCTTTGGCTTCTTTGACAGCTCAGGCTGTAAGGAGAGAAATGTCAGGACAGGGATGTCGGTGGGAATTAAAAAGTGTGAGAGAATGTTGACAGGTGAGGAAAACAAGTGACCCCTCAGGAGAACTGTGTTGTGTTTGTGAATTGGATGCAGAGAGGTTGTTATTGTCTCTCAATTTCAACTAATGTGGATGAACTGTGATGAATACACAAACTTCTCAGAATATGGTGTGTGTAGATAGTGACCCCATATTCATCATTTATTCTGTAGTAAACCGTCCTTGAGCATGTGCGTTGTTTTTGCATATAGGTGGTAAGTACACTGCAGGTGAGCATGTCTGCTAGAAAGACCCTGTTTACTGTATGCATTCCATTCACAACAACATAATCAATGCCCTGATTGTATGAAAAACAATGTTGACCAAATGTAACTTCATTTATGGGCTGCTCTAAATTGTTAAAGTGAGAGTTATCAAAAACAGAAGCTCCAGGATGGTAGTTACAATAAACTGTAGAGCATGTCACTGTAAATTTGTAGTAATTTTCTCATTGTATCTGCAAAATACTATAGTACTTTTTTTTGTGGAAATTTTATTGCATTGAATTACAGTACATTGTATTGCTAGCAAAAATAGAAACATAGTTCACAACAATAACATAACATGGTGCTGGTCAGAGTTTTGTCAATACAGAATTACTGTATTATGTGTTATATATTTTTAAGATAAGATAAGATATACTTTATTGATCCCAAACTGGGAAATTTACAAATTGACATTTAAATTTTCGTGCTACTACAGTGGAATATACAATTTATCCTTTATTTAATGAGACTTAAAAATGTTACTGTAAAACTACTAAAGCAAACAGAACCACTATATCTTCTCGATTAAGTGGTTGCACACTATGTTTGTGGACTACAGGGGTCAGGAGTTGGACTAAACTCTGTACTACTAAGGATAATAAAACTAAAAGATAGTTACTAATAAAAGTTAAAAATATAAGTCGCTTAAAACTATTAATAATAATAATAATAATAATAATAATAATAATAATAATAATAATAATAATAATAATAATAATAATAATACTTATTATTGTAGGTTTGGAGGTCTGTGCCAAAAAGCTGAACAGTGAAGCGTTGCAATCAATGCTGCCAACATATTATTTTTGTGATGATGCTGTATGACATTAACACAGCCAAATACTGTTACGATTTAAGATTAACATGCATGTACAGTACTGTACAGTACATGATAAAACATACACCTGAGACAACGTTATGAAACGAAGGTTAATGAGTAACATATCTCTAATATGTCTTTACTACGTACAGGATTGACCAAACTTACTATAACACTAATGGGAAATGTAATTTGTTTGCAGACAACTTCTCCCTGCTGTTGTTGGACATACAAACATAATTTTTAGAACGTGAGGACTGAGATATTGATCAGATTTTCTTAATTGGCATGAAGACCTCAGAGACTTTGTCCTCGTCCTGCATTGAGTGTGTTCAGTGTGTGTCATGTCTGATAACCTTCAAGACTGACTTTCTGACTGTCTGATTGTGCCCTCTGGCTACAGAATAACTGCAGAACAGTGAGTGGAGAGAAGAGAGTATAAAAGAAGACAATAAAAGATCCCAGGATGGAAGAGGAGACTAGATTTAAACAGACAAATATATAGGAGGAACAAAGAATGTAAAAGGTCTGCTAGTTTTGCTGCTTTTGGAGAAAACAATATTGACTCCAGGTATTGGCCACACTGTGAGGATGAGCAAAGCACAGCAGCGTTATGGCCTAACTGCTAACACCAGCATGCTATCAGAAATAACAATGCAAACTGCTGATGTTGAGAAGAAGTAATGTTCACTATGTTTAGTATTTTATGTTGAGATAATTATTATCATTTGCAAACAACACAGCAGTCAGGGAGCCCAAACTGTATCATAATCGACACTATGGTCACTTAAAGAATCAGAAAATAGCTTCCAGACAATGTCAAAGCAAAATCCTGAGTTGTTCACACCTGGAAATCTTTATTTTTAGCAATTATTTTTCACAATATTTGCAAAATATGTGAAAGTGTCGATGGAAGTGAAGAGATGATCAAATTTCCAATGCAGTATTCTGATCCATCCTAAATTACAATAAACTCTTCCTCAGCCCAAAATATATCCAGAAACAAAATTCCATCAACAGCTTTTTGAAACATGCTGCTGACAATCAAACAAATAAATATGGATGACCACGTAACCTCCTCACATCCTCGCTGTTGTAGGTCATTTGATGACACTACACACAAATTGCGGCTGTCTGAGTTAGGTTATGCAGATAGATCGATACGGATCACCACAGTCATTATAAATCATCCCAAGGGAATCATGGGATTTCACTGAAATCCAGTGACCAGATGAGATTTCATGCTGGACCAATTGTCAACACTGCTGTCCATAAAGACGTGGTGCCAACATGCTTTGTGAACAGTTTGGTGTACAAATTACCAGTGAATATGACTATTTTTTCAACAATAACATTTTTACAGCAGAAAAATATATTAATATTAATAATATTGGCTGAGAAACACAACATCGTTAAACCTGTCCTCCATTAAAAATTCTTTTAAAAATTCAGATTGTAATCTGAAAATGGGATCTCTACCCTGGCTCAACACTGACCCTTCTTCATTTACTCAGGTTTGAATAAATTTATATGGAGTACTTCATAAAAACATACCTCTCCCTCGTGCTTCTCATAGACATATAAATATTGCATGAATCAACACAAACATGGACACAAGCATACACCTGAGGCTTCGCTGAGCTTCTTTCCTGCACACCTCATACAAAAGATGTTTGTGTTTATTGATTACTTGGTCATTCTCTCAGACCAGTACGGAGACTTAACTGGTCTGTTACAAAGACCTACATTTAAATGGTGATATAATTAGGCCTGGTTTTAAGTCATTAAAGCTTATTTTGTAAGATCTTTTTAGAAGAACATAATGTGATATGAGATAGCAACCATCTAGTGTAACAGGAAAGAAGTTCCAGTATGTAAAAATATTTAATTAACCCACAGCCCTTGAAAGAACTATTCCAGCTATACTGATGAATCAGTCTGTAATTATTCAAAGTAGACTGCAAATAACACAGGGAGTCTTTTGATTAACATCTGTGAGAACAAAATAGTCAGTGCAGCTTTCTAGCATGGACTTTTTCTTCTTCTCCTACACAGGATTAACAGTAACTAATTTATAATAGTTGAACTAAATAATGTAATAATTCAAGCTTTTTTGCCTGAACAATCTTAGACTTTCCTCACACAATATACCGAACTACAATATTTGTAGTTCGGTATATTGCTAAAAGACTTGAACAAGCATTGCGGATAAATAGTAAAATAATTTTTAGATCAATAACAATAACTGGTTTACAAAAACAGTACTTTATTATGTTTTGACCAATAATAACGTTTTTACTACATTTGTAATTGATTCATCGCGAGGGCATTAGGTACTCCTTAAGTAAACATTATTAGACATCACTCCCACTTTCTCTTAAAATTGTGGTCAGACAATCAAATCACGAGCAAAATGTACATAATATGCACAAATGTTTACATCTAAAGACCCATCATACTAGAAAGAGATTCATAAAAGTCTCAGATATGCAGGGTTAAAATATACCGAATAATCAGGGACATGTCTGCATGTCTTACAGAGAATTTCCATCTACTTGCATTTTTCCATTGACTTTGCGACCCATTGTTCCACCCCTGAAGTTGTCGTCTGTTATAAATGATTGATGATCAGTCAGTGATTCTTTTGACCCCTGGGTGCAGTGAAAGTATAATCTCATTTGCATACCATTGCATTATAAGGTAGATGCTTCAAACATTGCTTACACATCTATCAGACACGGTGACACACTCGAATATTAGTCGCTTTTCAGCTCTCTTTCCCAACTCACTGTAAAGACTGCCTTTCTGTTATTTGCAGGTAAGAAGTTAGGATACTCTGGAAATGTAAGAGTTTTGTAGCTGCAAACAGTTGCCTACTGCAGTTGGAGACGAAGTGAATTAGAGAAGTGAAAATGAACCTTAATAACATCAGGCTAAAAATAAAAAAGCAGAGGGATACTACAATGATAGAATTTAATTTTCTGTGTGACTTTTAATTCTAGTAGCAGCTTTAACAACCTGTGAAATCATTTGACACATTATTCACTTAAATATACTGATTTCAGTTGCTTTAAAGGGTATTTATTTAGCAGTTTGATGACTGATCCTCTAAAGTTTGGTTGAACTATTTTCCTGCCCAGGGGATGGTTCACGCCAAATTTGTTTTCCTAAAAATGTTTACAGCTTTCTTTTGTTAGGTGAGTGTTTTCAGTATAATGCTGATACCATTTCAGGGTCAGGTATTTTTTTTCCATACTAAATGGATGCATTCAAGATTGTCTGGATAAAAGCTTTGAATGACAGATGTGGCACAAGACTATATATGTGATTGGCACAGCTTGCACCTCCTCACATTCCCTCGTCTCTGGGTTTTTAGGTTTGAGTGCTCTTGAACTATCTGCACGCACTCAGGAGAGAGATTGCTGTTATGTTCTCCAGGGGTAGAAACACTTTAAAAGCTGTTTACTGTTGTTGAAAGTGGAACCATTACTTCAAAAGTTCTTAATATCACAAGAACACGCTGTTGTCACCGCTTCAAACCAACATGTTGAAAGGGTTATCTTAAAAATGCCTGGTGCTCCTGACTGGTGAATTAGACTAAAAGGATATGTCGTTGATCATGAACACACCAACCAATGTCACTTTAATACAGTCCCGGTCATTTCACATCTAGTAGTTTGGAAATCAATTTAATCTATAAGCTAAATAAGATCAAACTTCTGTTTTTAGAAGTTTGCGTAGTAGTTCCACAAAACAAATTTTCAATGAGTCCAAAATTCTTCATTTAGGTTGTACTTTTGAGAGCTCAAGAAAGTAATGAAAAAAATTAGGAAAACATGCTGAAAAGTCTGTTGCAACAATGCCAGCCTCAGGAGACTGAAACTACTATATATATATATATATATATATATATATATATATATATATATATATATATATATATATATATATATATATATATATATATATATATATATATATATATATATATATATATATATATATATATATATATATATATATATATATATATATATATATATATATATATATATATATATATATATATATATATATATATATATATATATATATATATATATATATATATATATATATATATCCTGACCACCAAAGGAACAGATATAACACTTGGCCTGAGGGTGGTGCCACAAAACATAAAGTTATCACCCAACTTTTATCTATCCATCCATCTATCCACCCATCATCCATCCATCATCCCATCCATCCATCCATCCATAGATAGATGACAATAGCAGGGTGTTTTAAATCGCACCACAGACTTGCATGACTTTATTGTCTTTATTTCCTTGGATTAATGTTGGTGATGTTAGAGGAAAAGTAAGACAGTCATGCTATACAAAGATTGATATTAATGTAGAACTTATGTTAATTTAAAGCATCTAGCAGCTATTATACATGATCCATATCCTGTGGATTCTGGAAAGCAGTATTAAAATATTTCACTGTTGCACTATTTGTCTTTTAGAAAAAAAACTACATGGCTTTTAGTGTACATGGAGTACCCTTTCTATAAGCCTGGTAGAGGCTCTACAGAAAGGTAAGGTCAATCAGCAAACTGACTGGCTCATCGATCTGGGTGCTACATGTTCTTATTAGAGTGAATATGTGAGGATTTTTGGATCGATTACCAACACATATGACTTTTATTTTAGTTAGTGCGTGTGATCCATTCTATGCTAAAACAATGCCAATCATACCCTGACAATGCATTAGAAGGTTTAAAGATTATATATACTGTGTGGGAGGGATGTTGTCTGATAATGTGGTATCATTGCACTATTAGTTTGTGTAATAACACTTTCCATATGATGATGGTGGTTCTTATAATAAACTTATTAGAGGCTTGAAAGCATGTAATCCTTGATGTCCGAATCTGAAGCAGCTGGATGTCTATTTAAGGTTAGAAGATGTTTGAGTTGTCAAGCAAGAGGCTTCTTTGCATCTCAGTGATTAGTGGGTGGTTTAAGGGACGTATTTGAATTGTTGTGAGGTGTTTAAACCTCTTGGATGAGAAGGTGAAACATCCTCAAACCCTGAAGTAAAGTCCAGTTGCTTCACACACAAACGTCAAGAATGATCATGACCAGGATGACTAAGAATCCATGCATGCATTTTTATATTTTTCTGTATTTAAAAATGAAGAGGTGACTGGAGTCAGCTTGTTTTCAACATTCTTGCTTCAGAACATGCTGCTGTGCTACTGAGCTAGTCCATTTTGTTCATCTTTGTGAATTATTTGTGAAATAATAGCAGCACTTTACGTAACTGAACATGCAGATCAAATACAAGTTCAGACTGACAGCTGCAGTTACACTCCTTATTGGAGCACAGCTGGTCAGAGACAGCAGCAGTATGAGTGAGGTGTCCAACTTTGTTTTAATTCAACAAAAAGACACTCCCAAAGGAGAATCCATCACATTTACTCTATTCAGTATTCATTCTATATCACGTCACACATTTTAGCTCCCTTGGTAATTAGTTGTTTTTGAGGAAGCTGCATTTTTGGCACAGGCTATAAGCTCAGTATAATTACTTTAGGTCTAACGAATTAACCTTTTAATGTGAGAAAGTATGCATGCTTGTATGAAATCTTATGTCGTGTATAAATATGCTACACACACACACACACAGTTTCAACAAGGACAATAAGCACACATAAAGTCAGCTTGTCAGTGGAAACTGCTTATTCTAGCTGATGGAGTGTATAATTCCAGCATCGGAATAATAATGATGGCATTGTAATTCAGATGGATAGAGCAGAAATTAGATTCTGGAGGTTTTTGCATATTGTCATTATGGAGTTCTGCACCATTCTCTTTGTGAAAGTAAAATGAATAGAGAGATGGGGATAAGTTTACACACCGAATTTGCTGAAGCGACTCGAGTCTCACCTTTCAACAACTTGCCTTTCTAAAGTGAATCTAAGTATCCAAAAATACAGCAGTAACACACGCAGACACACAACAAAATTCATGTACTTGCACAAAAACCCAGAGCCATCATGCTCGTATGCCACTTGTAAAAGTAAATGGCTGCAATCACATTAAACAACCCGGCAATTACACTGAGACCAAACAGCATTTCTATAGACCATTTTTCATGATGCCACTTCATGGTGTGCCCCAATTGTGCTCCATTTACTTCAGAAAATAATATATGTCAACCCGTCTTTGCTTCTCAGTAGCACCCAAACAGCTAATCAAAGAGCCAAATTTTCATTTATATCCCACAATCGGAGCTGTCAAGTGTCTTTGACTGAGTCCTGATTATCTTGGTATTATCTGAAATGGTAGAAGAATGAGATCCTTCCCTCACTTATTCACTGGAGGCTGCGGGATGGCCTGTGGCGAGAGTTTAGCTGTGAGAATTTCCCAGTACAAATCAATAACCTTGTGTGTTATGATTATTATCACTTAAGGGAGTCGGCTGTCTCTGCATTTTTATTGAGGGAGAGTCAAAGAGACCTGGAAGAAAGTGTACCTGTCGATATGTGATCTCAGAGAGGATTCTTGTGACTTAAGTATTTATTAACTATGATGCTGCCCCCCAGGGATCTGGGCTACATATCAGCTTTTAACTTTATAACCTGACTTGTAAGTAACTTCACCTGAAGAATTATGCAAGAGGGATGGATGAAAATTACCCATGTACGGAAGTTAACTGTCATAAAACAAAAATAATGACCTCACTTTGATGATTTCATTCATTCTTAAATTGTCTTGAGGACAAGACGATTGTAATCACCTGGTCTTCAGCCGCTGGACTGTGGGTGTTACTTGAGTCTATCTCAGCTGACTACGAGTGAGAGGCAGGATACAACCCGGATGAGACACCAGCTCATTGCAGTACTTTGATTTGAACTGTGATATTTTCACATTAAATTTATTGTGAATAGAAGAAGAAGACTTTGACGATCCAGGTGCTGCCAGTATGAAGGTGACATCTGACTAAATGCTGGTATTGTTAAGAAATGGAGCTCTATGTTGGGATGACATCATGTATGGGAGACGTCTGATTAGTGATGGATGTGATTAGTGATGAACTTGTTCGTCAGACAATGGTTTTTCTCCGCCAACAGCCAAGTTAGTCGGTCCTGACAGCTACAATGTTTGGTCTGCTTGATCAGAAATGAGGTAGAATTGCATTGAGCAAAGACACATTTGAGAGAGTCATGAATAATACCAACCCAAGGAAATCCTGCAAAACCACTTTGCATCTTTCATCTGGCTATCTCATCCAACATTCAGGCATTGACAGGTTTTCCTTAATTTAGGCAATTTGTAAAGCTAAGCCAATTCCAACTTGGACCTTGAGGGCAACCCGTTTTGAGCGCTAAAAGATTGATCCTAATCAGCGCCGCACCTTTTCACCCCAAATCTGACAGAGTTGCAGTTTAATCAAAAGTATAATCACACTCATCACGAGTTTTCATCCACACTGGCTTTTGTAATAGATGCACAGAGCAGAACTCTTAATGATGTTTTACAGAATGTCTGATGGCTGCTATCGGTACTCTGTTGCTGGATGAGAGAAGCTGAATCCAGAAGTTGATAAAGCTTCCCTGCAGTGTCAGAAAAGCAATGCAGGAGCCACTCAGCTGCAGCGAGCATTATTGCTCACTTTCATCTTCTGTTCCTCTCATTTATCTTTGATCTTGTATTTCTGACTCACGAGCTTACTCTGCGGTGTTTCTTAAACCTGTAGACAAAGAAGGAAGAAAGAAAGTGGTGAGCTTTTAGTAAAAGATTGTATACACACAAAGTCTCTGTCATCTGCACAGCATTTTCTTACCGTCAAAAGTGGCATCAAAGGCTGCTTGTTAGTTGGATTGCATTAGCTTCCTGATGTTTCAACTTTGACACGACACGGCAGTACTTCAGAAAAGGACACATAGCTCTGGCCTCAATTTAATTCCAGACAATGCGTTTGTCTTTCTGGCTGCCTGGATAATAAAATGAAAATAGATATGCTACTAGTCCTGCAAACGCCATCTCTCACTTAACTCCCTCCTAAATTTAAGACTATATCACTGCATTTAATATTGAAGGCTATTACAGCTTTTCCTAATCTTTGTAAGAGAGTAGGTGAGTTTAGGCGCATTATCTGCGCTGCCTCTTTAGAAACAGGCTTTTTTGTTTGTCTCCTCACTCAAGCAGCTTAAAGGTGTTTGTGTGAGATAAGTGGAGTCGGATTTTTCCGCAAGGAATATCAGCATGTCTGTTTATGTTGAGCACATCAGTAATCTGTTGCTGCTCGCTTCTAGTCTCCATTATCTAAATTAGTTTGGTGGTTCTATATTTAAAATGAAATTAGCAAACTGATACCACTTTGATTATAGCGAATGGCAACAGGGGGCCATTACGTTCTGATGGGGCTTTCATAATTTATGTGCTCGTGGAGAATATACACATGACTCGTGCTATTTTTGCGCATCAGCTGGTCTGGTTTTATGTGTCGAAGGCAAAGAAATAGTTTTAGTAATTCAAAAAAAATATGAGAAAGTAAAAGTTTTCACCAATTATCTTGTTTTAAAATGATAAATGGAAAGTAAAGAGGGTTCCTTGTCACACGTATGGGCCAAACTTGAGAGCCTATAAATCAAATACTGCACTCCATACTCCATCTTATATTTTCACAAGCATCTACCAGTCTGTGTCCTGCAGAGTAACTCATGTGATGCATTCAAAACAAAACCCTGTTCACTGCTATTTAAAGATTAAAAGCTCACATAAAAGTTTTTTTCATTAGTTAAATTATTGGAGTCACTGCTAAGATATTGTTTTTAAAGACCAGACCATTTCTGGTGTGAGTTCACTTGGACTAAAATGTGATCGAACATTCGAACATATACTCTGATGAAAAAATTTCAACAAAACTGTTGCTCTTGGAATGATCTGAAATCAGATAAATCAGATAAATCAGATAAATCTGAAATCAGTTCTGGGGTAAACTTTTATGTAACCCATGTTATTTGAGTTATTTGAGGTCTAGTTGTCTGGGACCAGGCGCACCTCAGGTCCATTCATGCTCAACCCCTTTGCTCATTCTGGCATTAGCTGGCTGGTGGATGGAGTGATGCAGTCCCAAAATGCCATATCTACCATGTATCATATTGACTCTAGAGAGACCCATTGCTGCATTCACAGAGACTAAGGCCAGATTTGATATAGAGATCACCTCTGTTCATTTTGGTTTTTATGTGCTTTATATAAGCAAGAAATAAACAGAAGCCTTATAGAGCTGAATCTGTGGGTCAGTCTTCATGCCACCAGCAGGTACAAGCAGGTATCTGCTGGCATTTGTCTCACATGTATCATGCAGACGTGACAGGGTTGTAGATCTATCAACTACTTGGAGAAAGTGAATAAACTTGTCTACACTCTGGATTAAATGGAAAACAGCTCTTTTGGTTTGTAGGACAAGATTTGTTCATTTTACTCCCTGCAAATTTCTTCTCTCAGTATTCATCACTGACGGATTCATCACAAACTGAGGATTGTCTCACTTTTGTGTTTTCCTATTTGTTCATGTGAAATAATTTGCTGACCGTGGGGATGACTTACTCAGAACCCAAACGAGAACAGAAATCACTTGCTAAGCGGCTATGACAAGGAAACGTCATATAATGGACATCACACACCTGCTGTACATACACACTGACTTACAGGCAGAGCTGACATGTGAACACATCAAACGCTAATGCCCACAGGGACTTTGCTGCTGTATGCAACTATGCATGGTAATTACCTGTTATGGATGTCTGTCTGTAGCACTAAAGTCACAAATGTCACATCAACTACACATATGCTCAAAGATTGTTGGACAAGAACTTCAAGAACTGTATACATGCATGTATAATAACAGTATGTTGAGACTGGCAAAAAACATCGTCTCAAACACCAGTCATGTTTTTTACAGGGAGTACAGTCTGCTGCCCTCAGGAAGGAGATACAAGGTACCAACTTTCAAGAAGGTTAGACTAAAAAAATCCTTTGTCCATCAATCCACTTTAATGCTCAACCAGGAGCAAAACCGGAGATAGGCTGAGTGGGGGACAAGTGCTCTCAACTACAATGTTTTCCATGTTGTCAATATCTGTCATGTCAATGTGTGTGATATGTTTGTGATATATGTTCTTCTCTGTTGCATAAAACGGCTGCTGGGTCGCAAAACAAATTTCAGCACTGCTGACAAATAGAATTCATGTTATGTTATGTTATGTTATGTTATGTTATGTTATGTTATGTTATGTTATGTTATGTTATGTTATGTTATGTTATGTTATGTTATGTTATTTTATGTTATGTTATGTTATTTTATGTTATGTTACATGCCTCAGCATACCTGTTAAGATACATCCCTCTATTATCTGTCACAGTGAGACAGTTTGTTCTGTCACACCTCTGCCACCGACACACATTTTTGTGTGAATATGTGTGTGTGTGTGTGTGTGTGTGTGTGTGTGTGTGCGTGTGCGTGTGTGTGCGTGTGTGTATGTGTGTGTGTGTCTGTGTGTGTGTGTGTGTGTTTCTGTGTCTGTGTGAAAGGAAAGGAATGCACAGGAACAACTGGGTGCTCCATATTTAGTGTACAGACAAGGGGTGATGCCTTGCTCTTACCCGCCTCCCACCAAGAAAGCAAAGAATTCTACTTACAAAAATGTCAATCCATACTTTTATTGTTTGTTTTTTTCTAAGATTCCACTTTGTGGATCTTTGTGTGGATGTACTTTTTCACCCATGCCTGTGTCACTCAGCATTCATTCTTCGGTCGTCTGACCACCCACTCACCGAGGCTAACAAAAATTTGCCTCTCCAACAAGGACAACCAAATGATTTCCTCTTTGCTTGTGACGTCCCAGGGCACCCTTGTGTACTATTTTAGTAACAGACACACAGAAACCTTGAGGCCAGGTTGTATTTTCCCAGCGCCGGGGCTCTGGGTGTGTAACTGCTTTGTGGTGTCTGCTGCGTTTCGGGATCTTGACAGAAACCCAGACTGACAGGACCCTTCAGTGAATGCGGTCAAAGGGGAGGTCAATACATACAAATTTGAACCCCTGAGCCTCTGAACAGGTTCATCCAGCCATGCCACCTAAAAATACGATCAAGACTGACATGCACAAATAAAAACAAAACAAAACAAGGAACATTGATATGGTTCAAACACCTGGACTGAGAACAAAATCATCATCATTGTCCAGTGAACATTACTGACAGAAGTGACGAGAGCCAAAGACTCAAACACAGGTTTTTTTCTGTCCCTTCCTTTTGTTTATGTCGGCCTACCTTTGAGTCTTCTGGTTGTTTTTGTATCTTCAGATGAACAAATTAGACAAACCTATTATCAAAGACATTTGTACTCTACAGATAAATCACTTTAAATGGTTTTAATTCCCTGGCACATCATTGTGTCCGACAATTCCAAAACAAGGCAAAACAATAATTCCACTGATTGAGTTTTTGAAGTATCTAATTCACAAAATATCCCGGTATTCCATTGCATTCTTTTCAACTTAATAATCATCAAGCACCAGAGGCAGCAGCCTCCTCCTCCCACCACCTCCCAATAAGAGACAAAAGAAAAAAAAAAGATGAATGTAGCTCAGAAATGGAGGTATGCTTTTCCCACAGTATGCACTTTGTTTTGCCTAATTAATTTGCTTTGGTTCAGGCACTTTGCCCAAATGCAGTTAGATAGATATGAGAAGAGAAAGGGGGGGGGGGTACATTGGCTTTCCTGTGTTTTTGAATATTTGAGCATGTGTGTGTGATTGCGTTTGGACTTTAGTGACTCCACTGGGTTTTCTCTCTGGTCCAATCCAATATTTCACTAAATTACACTGATTCATTCATAAATCATTTTGCAGACTTTGGTCCATTTGTTTATTGAGAATAAATAAATGCAAGACTCAGCTTCAGTGAATTATACTTCTAAATCTGTGCTGTTATATTATTTCTGAGAATGTTCTGATTAGAATATGTTTGACCTTGAGATATTTCGGATTTAGCTTCACTAAAACCAAATTATCTCGACTCTGAAAAAATGTAACTGAGGTTAAACTCACTGGCAGAACAAAAAGTCACCATGGATTTTTAGACATTAGTAATTGCATTTGGATGGTGATGTCTCACAGTGGTAGAGCACATGCTTCACATATATGCTGCTTCGTGTTCAATCTCCCAGCATCGTCTCAACTGTAGGCCGGTTCCAAGCCTGGGTAAATTCAGTGTGTTGTAGTAGGAACGGCATCCGGCATAAAGAAAATGCTTTTCCAAACAAATATGAGCGTTTATCTAAAATGGAAAAAGGATGACAGGCTGTGGCGACCTCTAACGGGACAAGCCAAAAGGAAGTTTTAGTGATTCCATTTGGATACAGTTTTAAAACACTAGAGACAATAGAGTTGCATTCAGAAGAGCTACATCTAAGTTCTTCATTTTCTATTGTAATAATGTTTTATGAAGTTATTAATCATTACTATGACATTATATAAAGTCTGCTTAAGAAGAGGTTGATAAGAAAATGATGAACTCATCAATATTCAGAAATAGAACAGAAAATTAAATCAAAATATTCTGTCTGGGCTTTAATGAGAATGAAATTGAGTCTACTGGTTTCCAGTACACAAATTAATAATTTAACTGCAGCCTTCATCGTAATGAATCTCACAAGAGTCATGAGAGTAAAACACATACATGAATGTAATGTCACAAAATAATGGAGATCCTCTCAATCAATATTCAAGTGAAGAACTTTCAAGTAATCTACAGTGGATGACTATTAAAATATGTAATTTGCACACATACTAGAGAGTGCATTCTTAATTTCTCTTTGGGGTTATAAAAGTATATACAAAATAAAAAAATACATTAAAAAAAAGGAAAGCATCTACGTGAAAATCATTGCTTTTTA